>NC_134045.1:10510604-10810604 GCF_965140245.1 Athene noctua
ACCTGGATGGATGTTCAAGCACATCCCTAGTAAGTCAGTGCATATTCACTGACACCTTGGTATCCTGCCTCTTTCCTCTGCTTATTTGCATCTTAAACTTACTGGAAGTCAAAGCTCATCAGTGTAACAACTGTGGATTTTGGTGGATTCTGTGGGTATCTCTGTCTCTTCAGAAGCATGTATCTGTCCCTTCTCTATCTTTTCCAGGAGTAAAAATTAACTCTATGACCAGGCTGTAAAAGAATGATAACTACACATATAGACAGTGCAGGTGGTTGCTGCCAAAGAAAGAGGTCCAGCTTTCACATCCATCCGTCTCCCTTTTCCCAGTGTTACAGCTCCCTGCTTTTCTTTTACTCACTCTGCTAGCTTTGCTGAGATGGCCCATCTGCCTGGGCATAAAACTATTCTTTTTTGTGGTGGTTTTTTTTTTTTGGTTTTTTTTTTTGGTTGGTTGGTTGGTTTTTGTTGTTTTTTTTTTTTCCCCCGTAGAGCTTAGTTTAGAAAGTTTATCAGTAGAATCTATTCAGAAGGGTACTAAGACTGGCTAGCACAAGAGATGAGGCAGGAGCATGCAGCTGAGGGCAGAAGAGGGGGCACGCAAAGGGGAAGGTGGATGCAAGAGACCATCCTGTAGCACTGAGCCACAAATAGGCTCAGAAATCGTCTGTGATTGTGCCCCAGCTGTAGTCACATGGAGCGTGCACACTACTTGGTAATATATTATGTTTTCAGTGTTTATGAAACTCAAGCTACCCGTAGACTTTTTTTGCTACTGCTGCAGCTTTATATAACTGTGGCCATTACTGTTTCTTTTGTCTTTGTTCTCTGGAATGTTTAAGAGAGTTGTGCACATGCTGTTTAACGAGATTTATTTGGCCTGCAAGCTGCAGATGGGCAGAAATCAAAGGAGGTGGAAGTGGACATTGACATGACCTCCAGCATGTTGTTTATAGAGAACATCCTTCTAGTGATGTATGACAAGTCTGAGGTCAATGATTAGTATCTATTAGCTCTTTGAAAAATGGAGAAAGCAATAGTTCCTGATGGTGCATGTTTTAGATCTTGTTAAAATGGAGAAGCCTGATGTGAGAAGAAAAAAATGCTTCAGTGTCTATATATACAATTACCACACATCACTAGGCCATCTTAACACTCAAAATACTTACACACCAAGTTATGTTAGTAGGAAGAACTGTGGTCTTAGATGCCTTCTCCCCTGTCTCCCCTCTGAGACAGCTGGATTTGATTATTTATTATTATTCACTTCTTCCTCCTTTTTCCTCTAAATTCTCTTCATTTCATTCTGTTTTTGTTGGAAAGCTAAATCAAAGAGGAGATTTGCATTCAGTTCTGAACACAGCGAGCGATGTGGTAACTTGCTCTTCTGCAAAAAAGAATTGTAAGGTCTTGTGTGAGCCACCTCATGCCAGCGTTCCTCCAGTTCAGCCACATCATGAGGAAATGGATAGGCTTTCCAAGAATTTTGGGAAATTCCAATATAATATTAGCTTGAAAAATCTCTGTAGGTGTCTAGAGTTGGCTGGTAACGTGATTTCTAACTTTCTGATCTCTAATGTTAAGTGGTACTTCAACAATACTTGCAAGATTTGGCAGTCTTTTCATAGTCTTTTTATTTTCTGTAATTGAATATAGAATTGGAGTAAACTAGACTGGTCATATACACCTAAGGAATTATGAGCAAATCCACACACACTTGAAATGGGGGCAGTCAGTCCAAAAAAATCTATTTTACGATTTTATTAATAGGACAAAAAATGTCTTTTTCAGTTGAAAGGGGTTGCCTTCAGGAAAAAAAAAAAAAAAAAAAAAAAATACTGCCGTTTAGAAGAAATAATACCACAAAATATTCATTTGCTTCTATTATTTATACCAATGATGAGTCCTTGTATAGAAAAAGTTGGTACAGAGTCCAAAATGACCGTTGTCTTTAAAATGTGACTAGAGACTCTTTATACCAGCAGTATGGCTTCAAAATTGTTTTCTTTAGAAGCCCCCCTTTCCCCACCATACTGTACTTGCTTGAGGAGGTCAGTCCCTAGTGACAGCCACCCTTCATCTTTGCAGTATCCAGGCAAAAACATCTTTTAGGAAAACTGATGATTTGGACTTTGAGTAAAAGATAGGAGAGGCTGCATGAGCTGAGCAGATGCGAGCCTGCGATGCCTCTGTGTCTCTCCGACAGGCTGTGCTAGAGGACATGGTCTAGCAGAGCAGCTCTCGTAAATTCTTTTGAAATTATTTGAATGCACTTTCAGTAAAGGAGGAGGGAGAGCTCTATTGTCTGTGAAACTGAGTCTCGCATGGAGCAAACCGTGTTTGTTTATGGCTGGACTGAGACATAAAACAATCCAGGGGCTCCAGAGCCCCTAGTTGCCAATATTTCCTCATGTTGCTTTGGAGATGCAGCCTGATAAACAGAGTACCCACAGTTTTATGTAACTTTCCATGAATCATTTTTCTGTTACAGAAAGGATTTTAGTTTTTTCCCCAGTGGCTCTGGTGAAGCGGAGCAGCAACATTTGCTCTGGGGAATACCGTGTGTGGGTGCCTCTGTGGGAATGTGTATGTGTGTGGAGAGATGATAGTATCTGTATTTGTATGCTGTCATTCAGGTGTTGGCATCTGCACTGCCAGCTCACAGCAGTGAGATTCTCTAGGATTAGCTCCTAAATCTTAATGAAGACCTCCTGTCTTTGGAAATCCTCTTCCACAATGGTTTTCAGTGCTTTAGGCAGGCGTACAACTTTCCTTTCCCATTCATAACTTGGAGTCTTATCCTTTTTCTTTTTCTTTTTTTTTTTTTTTTTTCCCCCACTCTTTCACAGAAATTAAATGGCAGTGGCTGGCTCCAATCACCACATTCTCTCTCTGCTTAATTTCTGCTACAAAGTTCTCCAGTTCTTTTATCTGCACAGCTGTTTTTAATGGGCTGTTCAGAGAAGGAACTGATAATGGGCACTTTGTGCTGTTTGGATTATCACTAGTTCTAAGGTTGGCAGCCAGCACTGGCAATATGCTCTTCTTTAGGCAGCATTTTTTTTTAGCTGGACAGCAACCCAATGACACTAGACAAAGCTGCAGCAGCAGGCTGACTAGCAGCAGTGTGATATCTACTTGCTCTGCTTCAGCTAATACCCCAGTGGCAGTGACTATTAACTTGGGAACTGTTTTCCTTCTTTTCTTGCTTTTTTTCCTTATTTATCCTTGGACTTGTCTTCAAGGGAAGTTAAGCGTGAAGTAGAGACTCATCAAGATATACACATACACAGAAGGGAAGTATGAAGCATTTTTGTTGGAGTAATGCTGGTTAATAAATGTGCAAAGTAGGGGATCATCTACAGATTCTTTTGAAAATGCCTCAGCCTTTCCCAAAATTACCCCTAAGCTTTGTCATTGGTAACAAAATATGTAGGAAAATGGAAACGAGTGGATAGTGTGTGATCAGAATCTGTGTGAAGTGACAGAGGATTTGTATCCTGTTGCTGTTTTGGGTAGCTTTCTCCAGTCACATTTAAGGTGACAAACAGTTGAAAATAGCCTATTTTTTATATCCTCTCTTGATCTCTAGATGTTTTGGACATGTTTATAGTTCTCTAGAGCAGAAAAGTGATAATATATGAAGGAACGAATATGAAGCCAAACTTTCTTAAGTAATAATGTAAGTAATAATATTCTTCTCCCAGTTGTCAGTATTGGCCACCAGCTTAAAACAAGGACACATGATGAAGAGTTCAGGCTTCTTATTTCAGGCCTGTATGGATACTATCATAATTTTAAAAATCACTATGCTCTTAAGGTCAGGCCAGATGTAGAGTCACTATTCAGTCTGCTTTGTGGCAACGTAAAGCAGTTTATTCAGCAGCTTAAAATACTAAAGCCATTAATTTAGTTACAATTAAAAAAAAAGTAGTTAGATACTAGTTTTGGAGCAGTTTCATGGGGTCAGCCACTATACAGTGTGTCTTCAGTTGCCAGAGATTTCTAAGAGCTGTTTCTTCTCTGTAGTGTGTACTCTAACTCAAGTACCAAGGAAATTTACTCACACAGAGTTAGTATCTTGTTGATTTCTGAAAGTTCACTATATTTTATCTGAGAAGGAAAAATTTTCTTATTTCTATATGTGTTTGTATACATCTACATCTCTCTAGAACTTAGTAATTCTATTCTGATTTTCATTATTTTAGAAATAGAATATATATATATTTATATTGAAAAAGTTGACATATTTTGTCAAAGGTGCAGCTGTAAGAAATATTACGTAAGTATTACTTCTTAGTACTAAATACAGAGCCACGAAAGCTTCTCTTCAGTTCTGAAGAAAAAATTACATCCTCCTGAAAAAACAGAAATAAAAGGTTCAACTTGTTAAAAAAATTACTAAAATTTATTCCCAAAGGGGAGAAATATCCTCAAATAACTGACATTGCTGCCAGAGAAGTCATTGTTCTCTTCCTGAATTACCAGAAAATTGCAAAAATTTTTCAGTTTTTTTCCCTAACCTCTTGAGAAGCTATCTTTTTCATAATGGAAAAATAGGGAAGCACAAAGTGCAAGTACTTAAAGCAGATTAAAGAAACCTCAAAAAACACAAAAGTAGTTGGGGAAAAAGAACAAAGTATAGTAAAATTGTTGTAATGTCGCCATCTAGTACAGAGCCAACATTTGCGAACCTTATTATCAGTATACCTAGCACATTGTTCTAACTTCAATCCACAAAAAAGTATGCTGATTTTTCCAAAAGAAAAAGACCTATGGACTCCATATAATCTGACAGTTCTCAAAACCAGTGTGAAATTATCATGAACTTCAATTTCTGAAAAATTGTCTGTATTTTTTTTTGCAAATGCATGAAAAATCAATTTTTGAATATAGCAAAAATATTTAGTATTTTCATCACATGTTCTGTCTCTTGACTGGCTTTGTACATAGTAATTGTCATGACATCTCTGTGAGTTAGCAATGTTAGAGTGAATTGAATAATTCACAACGAGTAATTTGTTTGAAGAAGTTAGTCCCTTGGTTTGCTCTCAGAATACCCATCAGAATCTTACTACTTAATCTTAAGACTAAGCATTTAAAGTTTTGGGGTTTTTTTCTTTTTTGCATTCTAGCAATGTTTATTAATTACAGATAATTCTGTATTTAATAAAATTCAACTTTAAACTATTTCAGATACTTTTTCTGTGCTTGATATGATAAAATAAAATGTTAAAATAATGGTAAGGTGGTAGGAGGATCATCAGGCGATGAGTACAACCTAGTCACAAATCACATTTTCCTGTTGTTCATTCTCCACTATTCATTTCTCTGTGATGTGTTGAATCCTCAGGCCAAGGCATTCCATGTTTTGGGACATACTTTTTTACACCAGAGAGATGGGGCCATTTTCCCTCACTGATTAAACTTGCTTTTCTCTAAAATGAAAGAGCATTAGCTTGAAGTAAAGTCAAATTTATAGTGAACAGTGAATGTTCAAAGTCCAAATGTAATCTGTTAGAAAGTTAATGTATCTAAAAACTTTCTATTTATAGCTGCGACATGACTGGAACATGAGATTTCCTCCCTTGAAGGACAGCATCAAATTCAACTGTTAAAAACCCCCAGAATCTTATTTCTGAGGAAGAAAAAATTGAGAAGAGGGAAGGAGATATTTTATTGCTGCAAGCATAGCATTGATATCTTTAAGATTCTCATCATTTTATTACTAAAGAAAATAGCAGATTCCCAGATATTCCTTGAAATCAAGGTCCTGATGAAAGTCAGTTGAAATCGGTGGGGAAGATGTCTCCAAATGCTTCAGTAGGACTCAGTGCAGGTCTTCAAAGAATGAATAAGTGGTAATCAAGAGTAACTTTACACTGAAGAACTACGGTGAAAACATGAGCTATGCTCACTCTCGCAGGATATAGTAAGAGAAAGTAATTATGATTACTGGATTTCATAATAAGTTTAGAAATATTTTCTTGCATTGGTTTAAAAAGGGAACAAAAAAATGACAAAACTTCAGGTGTTTATTACCCATATTTTAGAGTCTGAAAGAAAGTTTTCCATGTCAACTCAAATACATGTGTTTATATTAATGACACTACATTGTATTGTCATTTTCAGTAAACCGATGTTATTACAGACCTAATGTATGGAAAGTGTCATGAATGAGGCTGCACAAGGGCACACACTATCCAAGACTTTAAAAAAAAAAAGTTATTTAACTTTTAGGAACACTAAAAACACAAACTGTGTCACATAAAATTAGAAATCAGTTCATAAAATAGTAATAACTGACCTGCACAATGTAAATTTCCTGAAATGTGCACTCATGTTGGCAGCAAGTAACAGCTAATGAAGGGAGTTTACAGAGCTGATTAACAAGGCCCTATGCTTTTTATTAGACTCATTTTGTTAATCCCTAAAATTAAGGAATTCCAGGTGTATGGAGCCAAGTATGCAAATGATTTCCTTCCGTCTAGCTGCTGATTTCATAAAAGGTCCTCCAAACAGTGAAATAAAACACAACATGCATAATGTGGAAAGCTTTACTACATATGAGAGAACAGTCTGTCTTTACAGAGTTAAACACAGTGTGCTGTAAACTTGCCACAGATACAAATTTGAACAAAGCTGTAAAATAAGTATAAATAAGTAAATGAAAGGAATGAGTAAAAAAGAAGAAAAAGAAAAAAAAAAAAGAAAAGAAAAAAACATGCCTTCAGTTTACTGGTTGTCAGTTCAGCTGTTGTTACAGCTGAAAACAATATACCTAAAATTAAGCTTATCAGACTAGTGTAAGGCACACAGATCTCTGCTGAAGCAGAAACAGATGCAAAATGATAAAGGAAACCATCATAGTCTGCTAAAGATGTACCAATTAGTCTGGTGGTGCTATGGTCTTGCCTATGCTTCTTACATACAATTACACTTTTAAACTGGCTTATTAGCCTATAATGTATGCAAATACCTAACTCACTGTCTAATTTTAGGTATATAGGCCTGGCACCATTAAAGCCGATGATAAAACTCCTCTGAGTAAAACAAATATACACCCTCAAGCTGCTTATTGCTTTTACCTCCTTTCATCTTGTCACAGTTCAGCAAAGTACTTTAGCATGTGAGGAGTCCCAGTAACTCTTAAAATTAACCCTAGCTTTTGAAATTCAACAGGCTATAAAATACTACCTTTTGGGGTAGACTGCTCTGCTTCTGTATGACATTGTATAGAAAACTGATTTCCACATTAAGTTTTAAAAGCTTATATTTCTGCACGTCCAACGTTAAATGTTTCAGGATGGTCTTTTTTCCATATAGCCATGGATAGGCACTGTCCATTCATCTGACAATAGTCCTTATTTACCTCGTGGGGTGAGTGGGGCTATGAAACAGGCAGGAAAGGGAAGAATTTCCAGATTGGCAATTTACCTGGAGTCAGTGAAAAGCCATGAGGCCAAATCCTGGAACCGCAAGACTGAACAAGGAGTGAGTTCAGGGGGAGATAGCATGCTGCTATAGAAACACGCTCTTTATGAGAGACAAAGACTCCGGCGTCTGAGATGAAACTGGCAGTGGCTTTGATGATGTGATGAGAAAGGTACTAATTCTGCACAAATAACTCGGTATTAGTCTCTGGTTTCTGGAGACCATGGTAACAGGAAGAAAAGCCCCTATACTGCTTTATCACATATTTAATATTCTTGACAATGAACTTACCTTTAGGATTTGGTTCTGAGAAGGCGTCCTTACTCAGTTAAATGGAGAAAGGCAGGAGGAATATTCTTGTAACTTGAGTTTACTTACAAGTATGTAGGACTGGGTGTTTAGGTAGCTACTATTTGGTAAACTCATCTTGTGGGAATGTGGCAAGGTGAACTGATGGTACCCAGCCTAAACAACACAACCTTCCTGGGAACATACTGTAGACCACATCTTGCGGCTGCTAAAGGCATCTCAGCAATTGTCTGGCTTCAGTATCATACCTACAGGTTAGACTGGCTATGGATTTTCCACAGGGCAGCCCTGGGAAGGCCACCTGTGGGAATGAACTTTCTGATCTTCCAACTTAATTTTCCTGATTAAATGACATAGACTTTTCCTCTGTGTCCAGTCAGTTTAAATAATGCATGTAATGCTCTTGGGTTGTTCATTTCACATAAAAAAAGTCTTCTTTCAAACAGTTTCTTTCAAAATGTTTCTTGGTCTCAGGACACCACTGTTTTATGTACTGGGTTGGAGGAAAAGAAACAAAAATTATCTTTCTCTCTTGTGTAATGTGTGTGATTGTGGTTGCTGTATTCTAGCTTTGGTCTTAATATATTTCAAAATTATGTTTCTCTAGCAATACACTGAGAAAAATATCAATCAGTATTTCCATTCCAGCAAGGCTCACTCAACTTTTTTAAAGGTGTTTAAGAGAAGGAAATAATTACCTTTATGTCCACTTCACAATAACCACACAAAATGACAGTGATGTAAATGCCAATATGGCCATGTGTGCTCTTAACACACTTGTACTATTCACATGCTGTTATATGAGAAACTCGTGTTTTTCATCCTCATGAAGTAGCAGTGCTTGCAGTGTATTTACTTATGACAAGAAAAAATACTTGATAAAGAAAAATAATTGGTAAAGGTAAATATTAAAAAGCTGTTTCAGTTACTTAACTTTCTAGTTTGTTGTATGTTTGTTGATAGAGCAGACAATCATAAACTGTGTGCTGAGGTTTAAAGGTACTCACTGGGTGCTGGAAATAAAAAAAAAAATAACCAATGTCAAAATCTTAGAGTTAACCACACGTCCAGTTTTCTGAATGTTCAGATCTGAGTCCAACTTTGAGTCAAATAGAAAATATTGTTATAAATCTTATATAATTAAATTAAGTGTCATTTTCCAACCTTTTCCTTAACAGCACTTGTGTGCTTCTACTACAAATCATGTTATAAAGGTTCTGGAGCAAAGAGTTTGGCTAAAAGTTGTACGTGTGGCATGTGGTTATTATTACAAATTTTGTCAGGGAAGAGTAGCTGTCAGGACTTGGATTGACAGTGAGCGAGCACACCGTGTTAGTACGCAGGGCATCAGTTCACAGTCAGTGTTGCATAGAACATGCCAATGCTTTTTTTTGGTCCCCCAGGAAAGATGTAGGAGGATGTGATGAGAGGCAGTTGTGAATGAGCATTCTTTGACAAAGGTCAAATGCAATTGTTTGCCATCTGCCCTTTGCCAAGTGGGTTGTATTTAATCTCAGCCATCATCTTTAGCAAGCTGTACCAGAGAACTGTATGACATACTGTGATAACAGTATCTTCAGATACACCTTTCTGACATGCTAGGATATCCTTTCAGGTTGCAAATAAAGCATTCTGAATAAAAATCACAGGTAGGAAAAAGCTTCCATTAAATGAAATCAGTAAGTTTATTATTCAGCCTATCATAAATACAAAAGTAATAACAGATTTCAGCATTCACCATAAATTCGTTGTGAAACTGGTATAAAGAAAACCTTTTACAGCTGCAAGAAGTACGTCACTCATCCAACCCAGTGGTAACAAGAGTAAATACAGCTCAGAATCATATTATCCAATGTGCAAAACAAAGAATTCTTTCATAAACTCACCTAATTAGTCTAACTAATGTACACGTTCAAAGTCTAGGCATTAGCCAGATATACATGTACTATTATATTCTAAGAATTTGGCAGAAGATTGACAGGATTTTTTTTTTTAACAAAACTAAACATGAGACTTGGATACCTACCATTGACTTTTTGTTTTTATTTTGAAAAGACTGAACACAGAAACTTGAACCTTTTGTCATTTCCATGCTTGTTTACTGTTGATTTTACATGAAGCCAATGGACCTATTTTTGGGGGTATACAGGATACCAGAAATTGGTTACAAGTTCCAGTTAAAATATATTTATAATTGTGTGAAAAAATGCAATGAATTGTGGATTTCAAACAGATAAGTATATTCCAACTTAGGACACCGAAACCTTCAGTCATGCCAATAACTCATAAGAAATCTGTGAATTACTTCCATGTAATCATATTATATATGAATATATCTGTAATATATGAATATAATCTTAGTAATTATGTGGATAGGTGCTTTTTTACCCTGCTGTGAAGCTGAATAAACATCTTCTGTTGTAGATGCTCCTGGAACTCAGTTTGGTTCTCGATAATGAAGTCTAGGTCCAAACTTTGCGAAGAGTCACGATCATTTGCAATCTCAGGTTGTGATCCAGATCCCTTCCTGCTCAGAATACACTCCTGATTCACTCCATCTGGAGGCACCAACATGCTTAGTGAGTCAGGAGATCCCTTTTAACCTTAACACTGAAGTGCCCATCTCTCACAGGCATGATTTTGGGATGGTTTCCAAAGATATACTTTACTGGCAGCATGCTTTTTATCTATGGTTATGTTCTGGTTTCATGACTGTCATTAGGCTTTCATTGGCAGAGTCAGTGTGTACTAGCTTCTTCATAAAATACTGGGGTAAGAAGGAGACTATTTGTGACCAAAACTGTCTTTACAGATTTCATTTCAAGCATTTGATTTCACCTAAAAACAGATTAAAGAAGTTTTTCTTTGTAACAATGTTTTGAGGGTTTTGTATTCTTCTTGCCTCTCACCTTTCTGCATAAATTTCTGAGTAGGATTAAGCCACTGCAGATCTTGTGAGAAAAATACATCCCCAGGAATCTCAAACTGCATGGTCTCAGCATCACTCTTATGAGGCATAATTTCAAGCAAAGCCACAGTGACCTGGTTGCTAGTTTCATATACTTCACATCCTACAAAGCCAGACACAGTTATTGGTCTTGGCCACCTCTCCCTGCACCTTATGAGACGTGCTACCTATATGCTGTTCCTAAACCCTGTGTCTGACTCTTCTCCCATCATACAGTCCGACAGCTAAATCAGTGAAGATGAGGAAGATTTTTAAAAATCAAGTTCTTTACTCAATAGGCGAATATAGATTTAACATCTTTTTCTTGAAGACTTGGAAGCAACTTATTAGCTCTTATGGAACTGCTCTTCCAAACATCATCGGTGCAACTTGATGCTTTATTGTGATCAATTTAACATATGAATATATTGTAGAACCTAGACTCGAGGGGATTATTGCATCTTATAAATTATAAAAATCTCACTGTATTTCTAACTCCAAATAAGATTGCAGTCCTAGAATCAGAAAGTAACAGTGCACGGTAGGACACATCACAGATAAATAATTTAACAAAGTGTAACAGAGTGTCTATCACAGAATGACAGTCAACATTCAGAATACCGGAAGCAGCAATAGTAATAACAATCATTTCATGAAAGTTACACAAATAAAGTAAATCTGTTAGGTCTAAAAATATTCCGGGCATGGTCTAGGCACAGACTTTGGTCTCCTTTCATGTTATAATTTTCTGGTTTTGCTTTCTCTGAGAGACTAAGGCATATATTCAATCAAACTCACTGCACTAAATCTGCTATATGGTTTATATTCAGATTTAACTTCAAAGTGTTTTTACCTATTAAGTAACTGATTGTTCCTCTGTAATTGAAAGAGGAAGAAAGTATTTTCAGAGTATGAAGATAACAAAACTGTTTTACTATGACATGACATACATACAATTTATACGCATTGGCTCAGGTTCTCCTTCTGCTTACCTGGTCTAGTGCACTTTTCTCTTACATGTGACCTTCAGATAGTGGAAAAATCCTTTTTAGAAGGAAGACAAACTTGCATTATTACTGAAGGAAAAGAATCCATAGATATGGTGGTGTGATTCAGAGGTTAAATTCAGTTTCTGCCTTTCATGTGATATAAGACACTCATCCATAATTCCTGAAGTTCATGAGGACACTGGAAATTATCTCAAAATGTGTGTTGAGAAGAAAGGCAGGTTGAAATGAACCAAATAGTTTATTTCATCTAACCAGAATTTTAATTTATACTCTGTTTGGACTTTCTTGGGTTTTATCGTATTACCTGAATGAGTAGCAAATCATGTTTCAAGCCATTTTAGAACACCTGATTATCTGTGTTCCTGCAAATTGTGAATCCAGAGATTCAAGCTGTTGCATTGCAACTTAATTCAGCATTGCATTGTCACTGGCAAAATACAGCTGTAGACACAAGCATGTAGGTGGTAGAGAACCTTTGGTGTGTAAAATGGAATTGCTATTTTAAGAACAGGGAGCAGGTTGTTTTTCTGTTAGAAAAGAGCTTTATGCCTTCAAAACAGGTCTCATTAGAATAGGCTTGATTGACTGTGAACCTCTTTGCTTATTTTTTTCTCTCGTCCTATAGGCAAAGATCAATTGATGTCACACCTACCTGTTTAAAAGTCATGAGAAAATCTCTACTGATTGCAGCCAGAATTACAGCCTGCCACAAACTGCATTGTATTGAAGAATGTAATGGTTAGTCAGAACCACAGCGTCAATTCGAGCACAAGCTGCTCGAATCTCAAAACATTTTGTACAGTAACTAACAAAGAAACTTAGAAAATGTGAGATTTGCAAAAATAGTCTGATCACCTAGAAATACTAATGTCTGCTCCGCAGCATGGAAAAAATGTGTTTATAAATAATCACGGTGCAGTAATGTTTACAATATTACTCTGTTTAGGAGAAAATCTTTGTCAGTTATTGTTTTGGTAGGTGTTAGCTGCCTAGTAATGCTAAAGTGTAGCATTTTCTGTCAAAGGATAAGAACTCCCAGAGTGTATCTGAATTGCCAGTGATGTTTAGGTGACCTGAAGTTTAACATCTTTAGCACTAACTCTCTAAATGAAGGAAAAACAAAACGAAAAATACCTCAGACCATTCATTAGCTGCCAAATCAGCAGAACTGTGGTTATTTCAGCAGGTTTTTTTAAGTTGTTAAAGTTACTTGTGTACTGAGTATTAATTCTCATGCAAATGAATAAGACAAGCCATTCCACATAGAAAGAAAATGAAGTTGGTGTACCAACTGTTCCCATGGTGCAACTCTTGTCACTGAGTACCAGTGACAGTGCAGATAGATTAAGTAAAACTTTTTTGTTAATGCTGTCAGACACTGCAATGTAAATATGGAGCTATTGTCTGCTTTCCTCATGCACAACTGATTTTAAAATGTGTTGAAAAACTCAGAATTTATTTCGTCGTATTGAAACTCAATGTGAAGTCAAGTGGTAGGAGGTCATCCAAAACCTTTAATAGCAAAGTCCATAGATAGCACGGCATTAAGTATTGAGAAATAGGAAATCAGTTTAGAAGATCTCTAGAACAGGAACTAAAAAAACCCTATTATGCAGCATAGATCTTCACCCTGAGACATTGCATGTCCGCTTGGTCAGGGTCAGGCCCAGAGGTGCTCAGCTCACAGCTTCCCTGCCTGTCTGTAGTCAGGTGTTGCACCCCAGAGAAGTATTGAATCAAATCTATTGAATTGTTGCAGTTGTTGAGCAGAAATGCCTTTCAAAGTATTTTGGGTTGTTTGACAGCCATACTATGCTGCGGTAGGCAGACTTTACAGACTATGAAATAAAAATCAGAACCATGTCTGCCCATGAAAGAATTTGCTCTATTGCCTCTAGAATACCACACAGAAAATAGTCTCCTTGTCTGTGAGACCTCAGGAGCGCAACAGGTGTGTAGAGAGGCAGCTCTGGACATTAGCAGATATCTGAGGAAAAAAGGAGATTCCTTTTTAAAATTAGGTACAACTTCAGAGACTTTGCCTAGTTCTTTTTCTCACCAGGAATCTGGCTGCAATAATCTATGTAACTATTCAAGTTATTGCCATGTGTTCCGGGTTACAGAAAGTCTCAGTTGAGGTTATGAAAAATTATTTTAGCACCTACTGTATAAGTGTATGTGACTATTCTAATTAGAAAGATGTTAAATTATATCTCAAATTTAGCTGGTTACTATGAAAACTATTATTAAGGAACATTCCTTCGTGTTCTAAATGAATGATTGAGTGTGTCATTAATTTATTTTATGGCAGAAACGTGACTAGGGGAAGAAATTCTAGGTGACTGTTTGGATAGTAAGTACAGAGATTTAAGATTTGATTGACAATCAAAATTTCTGTTAACCAGAAAGAACTGAAGAAAGAGTCTAATCACTGACAGAGAAAATCCATTTGCTTCAACATATTAAACAAATGTTTCTTTGTTATAAAAAGGAACATTTTGTTGATTTCTAAAGTATTCAAAATAACAGTTTTAGAGAATCTAATGGTTTTTTATATTTAGGCACCATGAAATTGATTGTTCTGAATGCCTTGAAAATTTAATCATATGAGTAACTATACACACACTGTTCTATTAATTTTGAAGAATTACTTACATGCACAGAGTTATAATTTTCTTCTATTATGGAAAGTTATCCTATATCACACAGCTGGAGCCTGTCATACTCTCCTCATTCATGCAAAGACCACGTAAGACAGTTAGGAGGATTGGCCTGCAGCACAGGAAGGCTTTTCCCAAAGTCCACTTGCCCAAGTTTTGCTTTAGGATTGCTTTTGACCGCAGTTTAAAGCTACCGAGCCACCTTCCTCTCTCTGACACCAAAGAGCTAAAGCTTTTTCTCTGAGCAGGCTGGGCTCTGCCCACTTGTATTACCACTGTACCTCTGCAGCAGAGCTGGGATATCCCCCACCCTGGGACACTCCAGTTTGCTCTCAAGGACCTGAGTTTTGGTGCTTGCTAGTTTGGCCTTCCATGATAATTCCTTCTTGGCCATTTAGTATTCCTGTCTAAAGTGAGCTATGTTGCTGATCTTCCTACAGCTTCACTAACCATAAATTAAGATGGTTTTCATAATTAACAAAAAGCTATTTTCTATTATCATGGAGACATACTGTATTCTCAGCTACAGTAGTACTGTACCCTCAGAGTGCACTCACCCTCACAGTGATGATGTATTTTTGTCATACATATAGATCAAATGGTAGTAAACATTAAAATCTTGTCATTTTTGTAACTTCAGTTCAAAGAAGAATCTTACCTTTGGTTTAAGGCTGAAATATTACTCATGTTTTCCTCTGAAAGCACAACAAATTCCATGTATTATCTTGGCAATGCCAAGACCATGCAAAAAGCTAAAAATCTGATTACCAAATCAAACTTTGTTTTTGATGTCTGAGTATTTCTAGTATTACAGACAAGAACTAAATACATTCAAATGCTGTCATTAATAATTCTGACTCTGAAGTTTACCCCACTTAGAAAACTTTTATTTTGTTCCTCGTGTGTCCAGCATTGATTTTAATTTCATTTTCCCAGAGGAGTACTGCTCCAACTCAGAAACTGTAATGTTCTGGCAGTTAATGAGGGGGAAAAAAAAAAGAAAAAGTTTTAGTACTTCTCTGTTAGAATTTAATCATTTTGAGACTAATTCTACTCTGCAACTCTGATTAATTTCTGAATGACTCCTCTTCAGACTATGAAGTATTTCTAATTCAAACTGGTATCAGGGAGAGCAGAACTGCATCTCTCATTTTAGTGAGTCAAGGATAAAAGCTTTTTAAAATTGTTTTAATAATTTACAATATAATAAAGATTTTAAAGGCCATCTTCTAGCTGAGGTTTCTTTAAGATGTGTCAAAAAACCCAAGAGCTGGAAATAAGCTAAGTAAATGTGTGAGAGTCCAAGTATATGCATTAGTAATGACTATGTACAGCTGCACTGACCACTGTGAAGAAACTGAGTTAGGAGCAGTATCTTTGTTCAACAAATTTTAGTGCATTGTACTTTTGGAATTCTACATTTGGAGAGCTGCCAGTCAGAGAGGGATCTGGGGGGGTGATTGACAGCCGGCTGAACAGGAACCAGCAGTGTGCCCAGGTGGCCGAGAAGGCCAATGGCATCCTGGCTTGTGTCAGCAATAGCGTGGCCAGCAGGGACAGGGAAGGGATCTCACCCCTGTACTTGGCACTGGTGAGGCCGCACCTCGATGACTGGGTTCAGTTTTGGGCCCCTCACTACAAAAAGGCCATTGAATGACTCGAGCGTGTCCAGAGAAGGGCAACGGAGCTGGTGCAGGCTCTGGAGCACAGGTCGTACGGGGAGCGGCTGAGGGAACTGGGGGGGTTTAGTCTGGAGAAGAGGAGGCTGAGGGGAGACCTCATCGCCCTCTACAGCTCCCTGAAAGGAGGGTGCAGAGAGGGGGGGATGAGTCTCTTTAACCAAGTAATAAGCAATAGGACAAGAGGGAATGGCCTCAAGCTGTGCCAGGGCAGGTTTAGACTGGATATTAGGAAGCATTTCTTTACAAAAGGGGTTGTTGGGCGTTGGAATGGGCTGCCCAGGGAGGTGGTGGAGTCCCCATCCCTGGAGGGGTTTAAGAGTTGGGTTGACCCAGCGCTGAGGGATCTGGTGTGGTTGGGAACAGTCAGGGTGAGGTTCATGGTTGGACTAGATGATCTTCAAGGTCTTTTCCAACCTAGATGATTCTGTGATTCTGTACTCTTCCAGCAGTGTAACGAACATTAGCACTGAGTTAAATCCACTGTGTGCCAGAGATCAGCACAACTTAGTCACCCCTTAATTTTCGCCTAAGTGTCTCTTTGAAGGCTTAGGTGATCCCCAGTCCCTGTGCTAGCATATCGCCTATGGGTAACACCCATGCCCACTGCAGTAACTCCAGGGGCTTGTTATAGCAGGTCTATTTTTGCCAAAAAAGTCCAAAAATCTGTTCCAGTGCCTAGCAATCAGTACAGCCTAAGCTTAATTTTCAGCTGCAGAAATAAAATGTTTTAAGAATAATGCAAGTTGTGGTGCTGAGCAGGGTGTAGGGGACTCTTCTTATTCTTCACTTGAGTTCTACCATCTGGCCACCAGTCAGAAGATGGACTAATATGTATTTAAATGTAATCTGCACTGATGACAACATTATAATCAAACCATAACATGTTAGCACCTGTGGAATCTTGTGAAAGAAGAGTTGGAAAGGGAGCCAGAGGAATCTGGAACTGGATTCTGGATTCCCAGCTGTATTTGGTTCAGCAGAAAGGAAAGGGCGTGGGGGAGCAGATAAAGTCTATATATTCTCATAAGCAGAGCTTTGACCTTAAGAACCCCTTTACAGGGCCCTCCGATATACAGTGGATCCCATGAGTAATGCTAGAGGCCATACAGATCCTGTGCATTGTATGTGGCTGAAAAGTGCTGACTACTTGGGGTTGGAAGGCCCTTACATACAATAGCGTTTCAAACAGTTCACCTGTTATGAAATGATCATAATGAAGTCCTCCAGAGGAAGTTTATTAGAATGATGCTCAGCTTCTGTCAGCAATGTTCCAGCAAGTGTAAGTATATTTCTCTAGGATTATTATTACATAATTATGCATTTGGCATAACTGGCATTGTATTTGCACAATATTGAGAGATGTATTTTAGTGTAGTGTTTGAACTTAATTTGACCACCTTTCTGTTTGAAAAGTTCAATATCAATGTGAGTAAATTAGAACTGTTAACAAAAAAAGTCAAAATTCGAGTTAGATTTGAGATGCACAAATGGAAATATTTGATCAAGGTACTCATTGCTACCTGCAAGAAGGATACACTATCAAAATGGTCACTGCAGTGTGTAGAGCCATTGAAAGATGGTAGTCTGGTTTTACATAATCTATATGTGAGACCAAAGATGAAAAGTTAGCGCTAACATCCTCAGAACCTCCCTGGAAGATTTGAGAGCATGTTGATTCTGTAGGTAACACAGAAATGATCAAAAGAATAACAGACTGCAAAAAGAGGTGCCTTGCAGGATGAGAAAACCCCCCAATTTTATCTTGCAGCAATGAATTGGAAATAACACTCTTATGACCTCTGACAGTTTTACTGAGATACAGGGGTAGCACCACTCAGAAAAATATTGAAATGCAGAAGACAGACTAGATAAATTCCTTTGAACTATTTCAAACTACAATTTTAACTTGCAAGTAAATTTTTCAAATCAGCTGTAGGAAGATATTAATTAAAAAACCCCCCATTGGAATGTATCGCTCATTGTGCATCTAGGATCCTATAGTTTAATCTGTACCACATCGGCAAGATCACTTCTTTTCTCTTACAGTATAGGAAAAGGGGCAAAGTTCTTTCAAATCCACAGTCACAGGGACTTCTGAATAATATTGTAAAGCTCATAGATTGTGTTCAGTAAAAATTCCCACTGTTTCCAAGACAGACCCAAGTTGCTTTGAGACCCTTTATAATAAATATGTATTGTATATGCAAATGATTCTAAAGTAGTTTCTTATGTTTTCAGAAGGTCCCTGAACCAACCCATGATATTTGCCAGACACTACTGATTTAAAGATGTTTTCTAACAGGCAAGACTTAATTCAGTTTTGCTAATGAGTATCTTGAACTTGTCTTGATCGTGAAGGTGATTGCTAAATTTTTGCAAAACTTTAATCAGTTAGCAGTAGTTTGCCTGATCAGAGAGTGAAATAAAATTCCATGGTACCAGCACATTTCTTGTATATCAGTAATTTCCTCCTCTGATGTTGAACAATTGTGTTTAGATTCCAAACAGAGAAAAAATGATCAAAATCCATACACTTTTTTCAAAATTTCATATTTAAAGTTAAATCAAAATAACATTGGATTAAATTGGTAGGGTAGTTAATAAATCAAGGGTTCAATATCAACTCCAGCCATCAGAGTATCTAATCACCTTAGCAGATGAATGGATTAATTGAACACTGCATAAAACACTGAGCATTTTCTTCTGTTAATCATTCACTGATTCACCTTGAGGGTAGGATAAGTGGTGGATTAGCCTAAACTTAATTTGCTCCTTCTTAGGCCTCATACTTGGAAAGAGCCTTACAGTATTCACTCAGCAATTTACTCACTGGCTGTACTCACTGACACCTTACCCTTTCAAAGGGCTGATAGTTTTTCCGAATTTGTAAAAATATCTGCTGTGTTATATAGACCTCTATATGCTGGAGGTGTTAACATGTCTAATTATTTTGTGACAGTAAACTCACTTTATAGTTTGCCCTTTGATGTCAGACTTCTTAAAACTAACAAAACTACCTATTACTAGCTGAATTTTGGGAGTGTTTGCAAAATCTTTCTGGTGATGTATTGTCTCAGCTAAAAGAGAAAGTACAACATCAGTATCTTTGAAGGTAGTTTCCCTGACCGTGTTCAGCAGAGTTAGCAGAGTGCCACAGCTGGCTATCTTATCTCATTTTACGAAACAGTAACTTAACTTTGTCATCAGCTGTACTAGCCAAAGCAAATAAACATCGGTCATGCAGTGAAACATTAGGGGTTAAAGTCACTGAAACTTACTACAATGAGTTCCAGAAGGTATACCAACCAATTTCCATGGAATATATGTACTGCCAAGGGTAACACCATGGGGGTTTTAATCACTGGAAATCTCTACAATGTGCTGGATGTGCCTGAAGTCCCATAGCCTGTCTGATCTCCTAGGAAAAGCAGGTTTCCTACCTGGTGTCTCTGAGAGAATTCATGAGCGTGTTTGGGCAAACAAAAGATTCAGGTGACATCACTATATCTCATCTGATATATATTTTAAGTTATCATTTTAAGGAGATTTGCCTTCATTGCCAAAGACTGGTCCATAAATAAAACCACATTATGCTGTACCATTCAAATAATAATTAACTGCTCTGTATTCTCTAAGCATATATGATCAGCTAACTAATCTATGCTTTTGCTAGAAATTGCAGTTGATCGCTTATTTTATGAAAAAATAATCCATGACTGAATCTTTTTCTTTTGAAACTGATAAAATAAAATCAGTGGACCCTGTTAAGTGCAGCTTCACAAATTAATATGAAATATAGTGCTTTTTCATAAGGTTTGAGAACCAGATTTAAAAGCATATTGGTGTTTGTGCACAGCAGGCAATAATGATCCATTATCCTGCAAGCAGAGGAGCTAGCAGCAACACATAAATAAGAAGCAATTGGACCATCTGCTTTGATTTCTGTAGCATCCCCAGAGGATGTGAGCAGGAGCTGACACTTCTCTCCATCTGCCCTTACATTATCAATTACAGTTAAATTATGCTGCATGCTACAGGGCTGGCAGATATGGATTGTAGATTGTGGCACCTGAAAAATATAGAAGAAAATACATATGTTGCAAGCCAGCTGTTTATTTACAAGTTCTTGACATTTTTCTTCACTTTCTTTGATGCCTTTTTCTATAGCTTCTAAGAGACATCTCTGCTTAGTGTGAAATAGAGAAGAAATTAGGTGTAACAGTACAGCACCAGGCACAAAATATTCCAGTTCCCTGTTTTATGGTTGAATCCTGAATGGAGCATAAAGCATCAGGTAGAGCAGATCTTAAATTTTGAAAAAACAAGTTCTGAGTACATCTGGGTCAGCTGCTCTAGCCAGTGTTTATAAAGCACGTTAGAGCAGGAGGGGCAACGCACCCTGTACATTTTTTGTAGCTTAGAAATCACGTGTAAAACTGTAACTTTTATGAAATGTTAAGTGTTTATGAAAGCTCTGGGAGTGGTAGAAGCTGGAATCAAGGGCCACAGTTGCCGTGTGCTGCGAGCAAGCACTCTGTCGAAGTGTCTTACCGCAACCCATAGGAATGCTACTCCCTTTCGACCAGGGATAATTTTGTTGTAAGTTCATTCAATTTTCGACCTGTTTGATGGATGGTTGCCAGTCGTGCTGAATTGCATTTTGGTTTTGTGGTATGGTATTCTGGCCATCAAAGCTGACATATGAACACTACTTAACAACTTTCCTTTTGCCCTGACTGCAATTGGAAGCCTGGCGCATTCATCAATCGCAATAGCCAGTTAACCAAGGGATGCTTCAAGGCAAACACACTCCAAACTTTGAACATTGTGTCTTTCTCACAGTTTCTGACACTACTCCTTGCATTTTCAATATCATTAGATCTCTCATTAAACAAAGCCTTTAGCAAGTGCTACAAAATAATAAAATTGATTACATATGTTTTAATAGCCTCTTGCCAATGCTGTCTGATCAGTACAGGCTATTAGAATACTGCACAAGACAGAAGTTAACAGGACTCTGAAAAAAATGGAAAGAAAAGCTTGAACACAAAGTAGCAAATAGCAAGCATTTGAGCAGTTGAAAAGAAGGAATTTATATGCATTATGACTACCTGTTATAATAAGCAATCTAAAGGTGAGTTCTCTTCCTGAAATTCCAGCAGAGGACTGTCATGGGTGAGCTTTGGGAGTTGCTGAAAGATGGGCTATCTTGCTATAGAAGGGATGCATTCTCATTTTCTTACAATTGTATGTAATTTACCTATTTTGCGCTTGCCTATAGGGAGCATGTGACATTAGCCAGTAGTGCTATATGAGGAGAATGTATTGCAGGCTCTGCTTCCTGTGTCTTACTCTGTAAGACTTTCTGGAGGCCATTCCACCCCCTTTGAAGAGAAGAGGTTTTGTTCCTTTCAGTCTAGAAAGCAAAATATTTTGTTCCCTGGTTCTCTAAGTCCTCTGAGGACTGTCCTTTCCTTTTTTCATTGTTTCTTGTGATTGTGTTTTTGTACCTGCCTCATTATGCTATGGCTTCTCCCTGAATTTGCCTTTTGAGGGTTATATTGACAAACTCACTTTTCCGTGGGGTAAAACATGGTTCTTACTGGCTTCACACTCCCCATGTGTTAAAATGATAATATCACTCTCTCTTGCAAAGTGATTTATCGCGTGAGGCTTATGAGAATTGTCCTTGAATAACAAAAGACAGAGCCCTACTCAGGATCCCAAGATACAAGCAAAGTTGCCTTATTTCCTCATTGGAGTGGAATTTATCAATATGTTTGTAACAGGATATGTTGGTATCTGTCGAGCCTGCCTGCTCTAGCAATGTTGTTATCCTTGGCATGGACCTGTAGGAAATTCTCTCTTTATCAGTCCACTGTTGCTGAATATGCCCTTGGAGAGGCCAGAGCTTCCCTCCACAATTGGTCACAAAGCCCAGACTAAAGCAGCAACCTCTGTGTCCATTAGTATAGTTTTTTATAAGAGCTTTAAAATTGTTGTGAAATGAGATTCTCTCAGTCTTCAGGACTTTATTCGGCGTGTTTATGCTAACCTGAGAGTTTCTGTGTTCTTGTCTGCATCTGGCCACTTGTTCATGCAGGCCTACATAGAAGAGTAAATTGTGTTATTCACAAGGGACTGAGATACTTGGATGTGAGGTTGTTAAAGATAACATATTTTGAAAACAACGATGTATAAGATTTGTCCAAACCATGTAAAATGATTGTGATAAAGAAGTCTTGATTTTAAATGAAAATGTCTTAAAATTAATTGAAATTGACTCAGGTTCCAGATTTACACTGTTATTATTGAACAGAGTTTTTCTGATGATTTTTTGCTATAAAAGCTCAGTACTTATTTCTTCCCTTCTGGGGGGGAGGGGGAAATCAAAACCGCTCTGTAGTGCCATGTGCTGTTTGAATTCTATAACTAACCAGCATCTTGCAGCACCTTGACTTAAAAATATTGGAATTTTCCAGTGGAGCAATGGTAAGAGTAAGGAACCTGAAAAATAGAAAAGAGAAGCCACAAAGTCTAAAATAAATTAAACTTATTTCACATTCTGGATATAGCTCACAATAAGCCATCAATAAGAATATTTGTGAAATCACTTGGTCATCACTTTAAAATAATATCTTTTTTTCTACCAGTTCTATGAAGTAGGCTTGCAGTTTGCATGTTTATATACACAGCAGATAACTATGTGAAAAATACTCGTTTTCTAGTTTACATATGTGGTCCATAAAAGTAGAGTTACTAGCTCAGTGGGTAATTATTTCTATGAAATTATTATAATAGCTTTGAACAAGGATTTACATTACTACAGTAAAATAACTAACAGTTATGTATATTATATGTTATTTTTCAGCAGCAACGTTTGTGTTTTGAAAGATTGTTCCTCAGAAATTGTATATCTTTTGGACAGGGAGGGGCAAGAAATGAATGTGCATATTGTTTACACTGGCATTATAATGAACAATGCAAGTTATGAATTTGTAACTTAGCTAAAAACTCACTGAAGACAAAAGAATGAATTTACCATCTTTTTAAAGAGCTTTTGTTGAGATGCCTGGTTCAGATTATTAATCAGATAATCTCAAAATAGGTGTTTTGTCTAATAAATTGTAAGATGTTTTCTAAATGATGGAAGGCAAATTCTCTCTCTGTCCAAGCTCAGAATGGAGGTTTAGATGCTGCAAATATTGTATAATGCCTCTTGCTGCATAATGTCTCTGTGTATGCTATAAGTAGAATTAATAAGGAGTTCCCTAAGAAAGGCTTCAAAACGGCCTTAATAAAGCTCAGTGAAAAATAAGGCTTTTAGAGCAAAAGCTGTCCCAGGTCTTTTCACACTGCTAACCCCCAACGATAGGAAGTTCACCTCTGGCATCAAGCTTGAAATCTTTGACCTCAGAAAGTTCTTGCTTTTTTTACCAGAACTTTGGCCCCTTGGAAACCAGTGCTGAAGCACCAGAAAAACAAGGAGGGGAATGGTTTTAAGTCCATAAAGATGGAACTTAAAAGAGTCCAAATAGACAAATGCCAATATAAAAATATTCTGTGGTTGATTACAATTAAATAATTCAATTTCTGACAACTTGGAGACCTCTCTGACTAGCAAAGAGAGAGCCAGGCTTCCCACAAACACCAGACCAAGGGCAGACCACCTGAATGGGATGTCTCAGTCCTTGGGTGTGGTGGGTGGTACCAGCCATACGACTCGGAGTTGGAGCATTAGTCTTCCTGCATTCGTGGCATATTTTTAGGGTCTGAGCTCATTATAAACTTGGCAGAGAGTTGTAAATCACTTTCCCACATAACTCTGAAATGTTTTTAGTTTTAATTGGAATGTAACAAAAATGCCAAATTCTCATATCCTCCATAAAATGGAAATATCTTTGTCTACCTATCTTGGCTTGAGGAGTAAAGGGTTTGTTTTCACTTAAGTTTACCATCTCCCCACCCATCCCCCTGTTTTTTAGCCACCAAAAAAAAAAAAAAAAAAAAATAAAAAAAAAAATTTCAAAGAATGCATATGTTTCTAATAGGTTTTGATACAACAAACGGCAGAAGTGGGAGACATTGTCAGTTCCTGTCCATCCAAACTTTTATAGAAAAGGATGTATACAGCCACTTAAAGATACTAATAAATAATTTTCTTTTAGTTCAACAAGTGTCCAGTGCATTTTCAGGGTAAGAGTAGAACTGAAAGGTAGAGTTTCTAAATCTGTACTAACTGCATTAATAGTGCCTTTTGCATTTTAATTGCTCTGAACTCTGAATTCTCTCTCATGTCAATAGCCTATCTTTTCAAAAGTCTACTGATTAAGTAAATAATTTTGTAGCATGAGAAAGTCCTTGTATTTAATTTGATGGGATGGGAAGCTGCATCTCCCCCTTAAAATCTAATTAACATGGAGACTATCTTCTCTGATGAGTTCATAAAGCTGTTCACAGACAGTTGGGATGTAGCAACTTTGCAAGACACTGTTTAAAGATCTCTGACATCTGAGAAAGCCACAAAATCCAATAATCCTACTTTCAGAACTCCAGGGTGTCCTCTGAGATCAATCTCATATCTAAACATCACATAAAGGGAGTGCATTGCGTTATAGACTGGTTTCTATTGAACACCAAGTAAGAAGCAGTATTAGATATTCTTGTAGAAGAGCTTTTATCAGGGGAATAGAAAAGATTGTCAAATTCTGAAAATTTTGCCCATGATTAAAGCAGTACTATGAAAATTGTTACATTTTTAACAAAGATCAGCTTATCCTCCATAGAGGTCTCTTGTGAGTATCCAGCAAATTATTTATTGGGAATAAAGTTGGGCAGCTTTCATGTTTATCTGTTCACAGGAACAGAGCTGACATTAATTCTCTTGTCTCTAATCACCATGCTATCATGTCAAATACCCTTTCAAGTAGTCTTGGGTTCTGGTTTCTGTGGTGCTTTCGGTCCACATACATTCGATAAAATTTCAAGGCAGTTTTAAATACAGTGAAACTGTCTGAAAAAAGGTTATGTAGGATTCATAGTGTACTGGTGTTCTCACTATCCTTATGTCTCCATTTTCATACATATTCAGGCCACTCACAGTCTGCCATGCTGATATTTCACAGTGTATTTTTCATGGTGTTATAATTGGATCTAAGCATTAAAGATCTTTATACCTGCTCTGCAACAAAAACAGAACTAAAAAGGAACTGATGCTGTGAGTTGAAATTGGGCTGTTTAACCCAATATACCAGTCATGGTGTGGAGTTATTCCAGAATACCTCAGGGGAACACACTTCAGGAGCATGTTTTACTTTGCTCCCAACAAGAAAAATTCTCACGCTGTCGATCACAGTGTAATAGGGCACTGTAACTCAGTCATACATTTGAACCGGTACCCTTGTGTACCTGTTTGCACAGAAACTCAGTTGAATTTTCTTAATTTGTTAATTCATTGAAAATTTTAAAGACTTTCATGAAAAGACTTAATGAAAGATTCGAACATCTAGCTTTGTTCCACTTCTGAGTGGTGACAAATCAGTTTGATAGGGTTTGGGGGGGGTTTTGTTTGGTCTTTTTGAATGGTACGTTCAATATGATTTTGTTGCTTTTCTTTTGCTTTCCAAAGACATGTTTCGCTGCCTCAAATCTACATACTAGTTCTGTCAGGTTTTTTTACACTTTATGTTGTTGCATTCATTGGATAAAGCATTAAAAAATTAAAACATAGTTTATGTATAGCTAACAAAGGATTGTAATAGAGTTTTTGAATATTGGCCTTTCAGGTAGTCTTAAAGTATTTAATAGAAAGCTCTAAATTCTTAAATGGAACATCCAGATGCAGACATTGCCTGAGCAAATGCATTCATGTGTCTGTATGATCAAACTGTGTAACTGTTTATACAAACTAATACTTCTATGCACATTAATAATGGATGTAGCAGTATTCAAATACCACAATACTGCAGATACATTGCTGGGATTGTTAAACCAGTTGTGGTTTTAAACTATGCAATAGCGAAAGGATTCTTGAATCTTAACCTCTGGATTTCTAATATTTACCTCTAAGAAATAAAAGGGGTTTGTCTGGAAACTACATTTGACCATTTGAATTCTGCCTCGAACTTTTAACATTTTAAACTGGTCCCATGTTGGACTCCTCCCTACTTTCTAGTGCCTCTCTGTTCTCACTAAGAAATATCAGTGTTGAGAGACACAACGTTTATGAGCAAAAGGAAAGCAGTAGTAATAGATGCAGTAAATTAAGCAGAAATATTTTGTGTAGACCTAAGAATGGGTAGTATTGTGTGCTAACTGTGCCAGACCTCAAAAAATTACCTGTTTAATGTGTCCTCTGGGAAATATGATAAGTTGATGTAAATAATGACTGCAGAATAATCAGAGTAAATAAGATTTATTTCCTTAAACTGACAGTTAGTAGGTTATAGCAGTTTCTAATACCAGTGTAATTCTGCTAGAATAAAGACAAGGGGGTGCAAGTGTACTCTGCATTAAAAGCAACCCAGAAACAATGCCTCAGTAAAACAAAACTTCTGATCAGCTGCTTCAAGTTGGCATTTGTCTCATAAATGTCATACCTAGATGTCTATTCTTTATTTCCCACAACTGTTAAAAAATTTAAGCGAGTCAGGTCTCATGACTCTGAAGTTGATTCCCAAAGCACTGTTAATTTGTTAGTGGTCAGGATATTCCACTGAATCAGGCATCTCATTTTACTATCTTTAATATTGATGATATGCACACATTTACCTGCACAAATCTGATACTGGGGCTTAGAGTTCTGAAATGCAGATACAATGTTTGCACTGTTGTATTAGAACATTTGCTAAGAATTACAGCTACAGGCACTGTGGTTGTGATATCCCTTTTGGCTTGCAGAGGAGTCAATAGAATCATGCTTCAAGACATTTTAAAATTCTCTTTTAATTCATTTTAATGGTTTACATGTATATTACATTTTCTACTTTATTCTTTGACTTGAGTCAATACATATCCAATGTAAGTGGAGTTCATTTATAAATAAATTGATATTCTGTCCCTCATTACCTATATTTCTAATGCATTCTGATACATTAGTAAATAGACTTGTCTGATTAATCATTAGCACATGAAAAGAATTAGCTGTCTACTGCCAAATGGAACTATTGACAATGATAATAAGACCAGCTACTGTATCATCTGTAAGCTGGTGTTTTACAGGAAAGCTGAAAGTGTGTGGTATTCCATTTGTACACTGAAACTGAATGACAGAAGTCATCTGTCTGTGTAAAAGAAAAATAATAATTTCTCCATATGCCTGCATGTATTTCTACCACTAAAATACAATAATGCCATTGTACCGAGGGTATTGATTGGACTGCTTTCATGCCATCTCTAGTTTATTATTCAGACTGAGGAAAAAAAGGATAAAATATATTTTCCTTCAAAGCAACATGTGTAAGTTTCTAGGATAATTATGCAGAGCAAAAAAGAAAAGTAAAAAATACCCTGTCCTGAATATTGTGTCATCTTGCTACTGTAATTTAGCTTAGCACATCTAGAAGGGTTACCACCCTAACATTTGAAACTAATCAGGTGATTTTTCCTTTCTGTTTGTACCAGTTTGTACAGTTGCCATAAATATGCAAGTTAACCATATGATAAAAGCAGTAACTTAATTTACCAAACCCTTGAGAATAATTTTATTATGATTAGTACAATATCTGCATTTTAAGCTAAATATTTATAACAGGTGATGAAACACTGCCACTGTTCAGTGCCAGTACTTGCACCTTTTCTCAGATGCTCAGAATTTCACATCATGTGGAATGTTTATGAAATGGTGACAAGAAAGCTGAATAGGATTTTCTTAACACATTATTAGTCTTCTAATATATCCAAATAATACACAGTTACCAAAGGCAAAAAACATATTCTAAATATTTTTAATAAACACTGTATACACCTAATTGCACCATAATACAGGCAAGAAAATACAAATATCTAATTCAAACACCTTAAATATTTCCCTTTGCCTGAGCAGGATTTACCCTGGCAAAGCAAAATGGTGCAGAGCCCGCCTAGCTTCTACTCCTCCTGTTCCTCCCCCGGATGGCCCACAGAGGCCACAGGCTGATCCAGAGATGTGTCGTCAGTGTTTGCCATACTAGACCTGTTTACTTTGCAGAAGTCTCATGTAGGGGCCTTGGAGGTGCTAGGCTTGCTACCCCTTCTTACGAGTGGATCTTCTGCTTGTCGTCTCTTGCTAAGGCTCTCTGGGTTTGTTATAGCCACCCACACCAACACTGACCTACTCTCTGCTGCAGTCTCTGGCAGGGTGGTGGGACTGGGCATCCCTTGGTGCCAACATCAAGCTATCACAGATTTGCACATACCAATTTCCCAGGTCAGGGTTGATGCTCTGGAAAAGCCCCTGTTGCCATTCCTGAGCCCTCTTACTATCTTTTCTCTCAAGTTGGTAAAACATAAAGAGACTAAGGGAGAGCGTAAGCAATGCAAATAAGAATTGTTCTGTAAATAACTTTTTCTTGCACTTAGTCTTCACCTTTGAAGAACTGAGGACAACTGTAATTAAAGACTCATTTCAGAATACCTTGAGAAAATCTGAGCTTTGTATCCATATTATGGAAAGCAGCATCTTCATTTTTTAAAATCAAAACCAATTATTTCAGATTAAATTATTTTTCAGGTAATGCTGATTAGGCAAGTAAACAGGAGTAGTGTGTTGAAAAGCAAACTTGGTCATAGATAAAATACTTTTTGTGTATCTGTGGTAGCTAAAAACTGATAGACACCAGTAAGTAAACAATAGAAAATGTAGAATGTAAAATACTCAATCCCTCAATTCTTTTTGAGGGCCTGATGTATGATAGTGCTTTTTGATTCATCTGTTAGGAAAAGCAGCTGATACCTTACTGCAGTTTAGATTTCTGATTCTTTTTTTAATGTTTTGGGTTAAGAAATAAG
This sequence comes from Athene noctua, assembly GCF_965140245.1. Lineage (NCBI taxonomy): Eukaryota > Metazoa > Chordata > Aves > Strigiformes > Strigidae > Athene > Athene noctua. The sequence goes on from NC_134045.1 coordinate 10,539,634, forward strand.
AGAGTGCAAAATGCTGCCCAGCATGCTATGTGAAAGTAGCATTTTGTTTGTGTGCTTCAGTTGTAGATATGAATGCAAAAGTGGTATGCAGTGAGCAGAAATGGTATAAGATATAATATTGTAAAGAGGCTTAGATGATCACACGCTGGGTAAAAAACTGTTTGGATGGCCGGGCCCAAAGAGTTGTGGTGAACAGTTGGCAGCCAGTCATGAGTGGTGTCCCCGAGGGCTCGGTTTTGGGGCCACTCCTGTTTAACATCTTTATTGATGATCTAGATGACGGGATCAAGTGCACCCTCAGTCAGTTTGCAGATGACACCCAGTTGGGTGGGAGTGTTGATCTGCTCAGGGTAGGGAGGCTCTGCAGAGAGACCTGGACAGGCTGGAGCCATGGGCTGAGCCCAGCTGGGGGAGTTTCAATAAGGCCAAATGCCGGGGGCTGCCCTTGGGCCACAACAACCTCCAGCAGCGCTACAGGCTTGGGGAGGAGTGGCTGGAGAGCTGCCAGTCAGAGGGGGACCTGGGGGGGTGATTGACAGCCGGCTGAACAGGAGCCAGCAGTGTGCCCAGGTGGCCAAGAAGGCCAATGGCATCCTGGCTTGTGTCAGCTATAGCGTGGCCAGCAGGGACAGGGAAGGGATCTGACCCCTGTACTCGGCACTGGTGAGGCCGCCCCTCGATTCCTGTGTTCAGTTTTGGGCCCCTCACTACAAAAAAGACATTGAGTGACTCAAGCGTGTCCAGAGAAGGGCAACGGAGCTGGTGCAGGGTCTGGCTGAGGGAACTGGGGGGGGGTTTAGTCTGGAGAAGAGGAGGCTGCGGGGAGACCTCATTGCCCTCTACAGCTCCCTGAAAGGAGGGTGCAGAGAGGGGGGGATGAGTCTCTTTAACCAAGTAATAAGCAATAGGACAAGAGGGAATGGCCTCAAGCTGTGCCAGGGCAGGTTTAGACTGGATATTAGGAAGCATTTCTTTGCAGAAGGGGTTGTTGGGTGTTGGAATGGGCTGCCCAGGGCAGTGGTGGAGTCCCCATCCCTGGAGGGGTTTAAGAGTCGGGTTGACCCAGTGCTGAGGAGTCCGGTGTAGTTGGGAACTGCCAGTGCTAGGTTAATGGTTGGACTAGATGATCTTCAGGGTCTTTTCCAACTAGATGATTCTGTGATTCTGTAAATGTGTCATGTCTAATATGTGTAGGATTAGAATACAGCTATAGTAATTAATGTATTATCAAACACAAAATACCAAAAAAGGACAGGAAGCATCCAAAAAACCCCAACCTGTGAGGAAAAAATAAAAAATGTGACAGAATATATACGTATATTTGTTAGTCTGTGGAAGGAAGTGGCAGACTGCTACCCATAAGTCAAATATAATTTGCAAAGAACTATTTTCAGATCCTTTTAAAATTCGGTTGAGAAGAATATATCTATATGTTAAATTTAGGGAAATTGAAAAGTCTTGATCTGCAATCTCTTTAACCATTCCCTTATTTATAACAGAGTATGACTAAGTCCATTTATATTAATATGGATTCACAGGATGGGCTGTGAAATTTGCTGTGTTTAGCTTTGTTACTACCATATTTATAGTGTTTAGATTGCATAGTATCAGTGCTTCCTAGGTTCTCCTACCAGTGCTTTTGAGACTCTGTCCAGGGACCTAATTAGTGCTTGAATTTGCAGTTCTCTTGTAAGAAAAGTGCTACATTTAACATAAGTCAATGGGACTTTTACTTTTGCAAAGACTTGGATCAGGCTCTTACTGTATACAAGAAGTATTTCAGCAGGATGACCTTCTCTTTGCCATATTTGAAGCAAAAAGAAGGTCATTGTTTTATGAAAAATATTAAAAATTCATGATATGTTTTCGTTTCTGCACTTGGATTCCTGGAGTAAATAATACTAATGGTATATTTTCAACATGTCTCTTAGCAATTACTGTATATTATGTAAATACTAGCAGGTAGCATACAGTAAATCTGCAACTGAAGAAATATTGACTTGAAACAAACTCATTTTAATTGAGAAACAGTGAACTTTTTGTGCCTTTTTACTGGTCTCAGATTCATGGTGTAACAAATCCTTAATTTCCTAAGACAGTACACAGAGAAACTGTAAAATGCCATTCTCAGTGTTCAGGGAATAAAGCAAGCAGAAAGACATTTTTACTAAAATAAACAACTTGACTAAAACTAATGCTGTAAAGTGCAAGCGTGAAAATCTCACTTTAATTGTGAAAGAGAAAAAAATTCATCCTCACTATGAATAATGCATCCTCACCTTCAGCAGCACATACAGAAGGGAATAGAGTAGATAAATGCCTACATACTGCAATGGTGTATGCTCATAGAAGACAGTGGCAATAGGTCATAAGTTTACACCATGACTAGATATTGCTTTTGTTTTCTTAATACAATATTGTTGCTGAATGCTTTAATGGAAGGTGTTTTCCAGTGAATTACTCCTTTTGAAAAAAGAATACTCTGGAGCACCATTCAGTGTGTCCTAACTCAATGCATTAGAATTCTATAAGTAATACATAGCAAGATCAGCTGTGTCTTGTTGAATATAGCTGTTCCTGAGTGCAATGTCCTTTATGCAGAGACCCAAACACACAGTGTCATAATTGGTACCTGATTATAAATGAGAGCAAGATCTGTACTGGGTCATGGCAGTGGCAAGCAACAACAAGGAAATAGAAACATGGAGCCTCTGCAGTTTCAGGTGCTTCAGCGTGCTTGTAGATGTTTATACATCGGGCAGTCATACCTTCAAGCACCACATGAAACACTGCACATTAAAAACTGGGAAAGTGACTTTTTTTCTGATATTGTTCCAAGTTTTAATAAATTCCTTATTTCCATCACTTATTGACAGAAGGGTCTTTTTGAGAACATTTCAGAGAAAATCTTCATTTATTATTCTAAAACTAGCAGTTAGATATCACAAAAGCAAAGGTCTTACTATTAATTTCCCTAGAATTATTGATTTTAACTTTCCTTTATCATAGTTATCCCCAAATAATATGCCAGACTTGCACTTATGCATATCAACTCTACATGCTTTTGATATTCTACTCATGTCAAGGGAAGGAGACACAGATAAAGAGAAGTATCTGTTTCCAGAAATATTTTCAGCCATTTAACAATCAAATTTTCACTTCTGGTAGTGATGCAGGTACAAGCTCTAGCTCACTTCTCCACGTGTTGATCAACTTTCATATGATAGTGAATTCTCAATTGAATTAGTGAGCAATAAGGTGCTCTGTGCTTTGAAATACATATTTCTGAGGGACAAGATCATATCTAAAAGTTTTTATCCACCTCTGATATTTATCAGGTTTTCCTGCATGAAGTTTTAGCTTGAATTTCTCAAAGGGATCTTTGTTAAGTATTCCCGTCAGCTCACCAGTAAATCTTTAAATCAGTCTAAGTAATGTGGGTTTGGTGTTGTTGGTTGGGTTTTTTTACTCGTCGTAGTAATTTTTGCCTTGTAATCAGAGGATCTTATGTGGTGCTGAGTGCCTTTGTCTTCCTATGGAAGGGGACAACATGGCATGGAATAAGATTTTAAATAATACTGAATGAAATTACTTAAAAACGTGAAGGTTACCATAGACAACTGTGTTTCTAAATATGGAAATAAAACATGTCATTCTGTGCTTCAAAATCAGAGTTTCTCCTCCTGCTGAATGTGTAGGGTTTATGTGTACAGACCAGAGAATATATCATAATAGGCCAAGTCTTTGTACCTTACTTTTCCACCTTTGCTATCCTTAGAGAAAAATTGGAGCTGCTGATCAAGAGTTGAAAGTAATTTCCCTTTTTACTCTGTTTATTTTGAAAGACTGAAGTAACCTTGTATTTAGTGTAGTGTCCCTTACCTAAAAAGGTAACACAGATATTTTTAAATTATGAAGGAGAAAGTTGGCATCTCTCTAGCTAAACAGTTGTTGAAAAATATGAAAAGCGTGAAATATAAAGTGCAACTTATGATTTGGTATAAAATTTATATGGAAAATAATGTTATTTACTTGATAAAAGATACTAAATATCTTTAAGATTAGATTAAGAAGAGCTTCTGCATTAAAAAGAGTAGAATCTTATTTCTGATTCCACTTAAAAAGCAAGTCCATTGTGGGGAAAAAATCCAGTTGGGAAAAAACCCTACCCAGCTTAATGGTATGACAGTTTATTCCCATTTTGTATATGAGAGGTGAACACCAGAATTTCCAAAAGCTGATGTGGAGGAAGCCTGCAGTTTGTTTAGGCTCCTCTCTCCACTGCTGATTCCAAAGACAGTAGGTAATTTTGCCTGGGGGCTCTGGGTGTGACAGGAGAACAATCTATTCTAAATATTTATCCTCCAAATAGTCTCTATGCAAAATGTATGAATGGTGCAATTGTAAAGGTAACTCTTTCAAGTGGAATAACTTTGTTTTGTGAGATTTTGATTTTATTATATGTCTTGTATCAACATATGTAGGTTACATGTTTATAGCAAACAATTAGTTGTGCCATTTTTCTTCATCAAAACTACTGAAAATACGTTTTTTATTTTAAAGATTACTCTTTTCATCATAAATGGATTAGTATTTTATTTTATAAGCCCTAGCAAATGTTGCATAATGAAAAGGCTAACCCTTAAAATAAACTAAATGCATGTTCAGTGATTAAGTGGTTTGCTTATTTCCATTGAAAAGACTATATAAATTACATAAAAGCCATATGGACATTACTTATGAAGCTTATAGATTGCTTTTTAAAGTTCACTTGAAACTGTCAAAGGAGAGGGATCGTTAAAAGTTTTACTTGTACCAGATTATAGTAAAATATTTTAAATTATTTTTACTGTTTTTCTGAGTGCTAGATATAAAATGGGATAAAATGTTCAGCACACCATGCTTTGTTAGTTTTTCTTTCAGTTAGTAATAATTTGACCAGACCATGAAAAAAGCATTTTAAAAGTCCTCATGTTCTATTATATTGTATTCTCTGGTAATTTTTATAATGTAACAATTAAATACACTCAAAAAATGTGTAGTAGAAATATTCTTAATAGTAAAAGTCACATGAGATTTATAAAATACTTTATATATTATTTGTACATATTCTATAAATATTTCTATATTTATAAAATCTTCAACTATTTATATAATTTAAGTACTTGAAAGGTATGACTCAACATAAAAAGATATAAGATGTCTTTAGGCTTGAATTTATTAAAAAAAATGCAGGAAGAATGGATGGCAATGTCCTCATAGCAACTTGTAGTTATAACTGTCTTCCATACTGGAATTGATGTGACTCATTTTTTTTTCAGGAATATATTAGTGATCAGCAAATGTGTGGAAGCAATTGGCATTATTCAAAGCTGGAATTTTCTTGTGAAGTCTTGTAAGAGGTAGTTCTTAAGTTTACAGAAAATAGACATTTTAGTGACTCAGAATTATTCTCCCATTTTTCCTTAAAGCAAGACTAAGATAAAAATGTCAGCAGATTCATTTTAGTTCACTAATGGATGCTGATCATATTCAATTAGATGAATTTCATGTGATTAGTCCTCTCACTTTCAGGTTTCAGCCTCAAGAATAGATGAGGTGTGTAAATGTTGTTAATAAGTTGCTAATGGTGGAAGTTCTGTTCTCAGATGAATAAGCCAGAATTTTTGTATCTAGTTATACTAAAGGCAATTACAAATCTCGTATTCACATAAAAACTCTAAGGAGTTCATTCCAATTTCTCAGAAACTTTCTTTAAATAGCTGATGGTTTATTTGCATGTGCAGAGGAAGTTTAAATAACGTTCTTAATCTTGAACATGGCATGTAGTATACAGTAAACAGTTTTGGATGTGCAGTTTCAGTGAAGCTGGTGTTTTAACTCTAATACATTTTGAAAAAAATTCCAGTTTTGAACAGTGTCCTTGTATCTTAAAATAGCATATGTTGTTTCAAGTAATCTTCTAAATATATATACATGAAATATCATATAAAAACCTAAACTTCTGCAATAATTGATATGAAATTAATAAAAAGGCTTGAGGTCACAAATAGACCCGGAACCTACCCACTCTTTGGGTTTGCGTTTTTGAGTTCTCTTTGTATATGAAACATGACATCATATCTTTTTTTTTTTTTAATCAAACATCACATCTATTCATATGACTATCTGGACTGTTTATGAGGAATATTTACGTGACACATTTCTTTCTTAGTTCCATTTTCCTTTACTTTCTTCTTCTACCTTCATTAACATAGCCATGATGGATTTTGCAGGGAAAAGCAGAATTCACAAAGTAGGTGAGTTTGGAAGAATTACTCAGCATTATCTTTCTGCAGGTGGTGCAAACACTAACTTTACATTCAACATCCTTGTAAGTGTTTTTTTTAAAGCAAGTGTTAGTTGGTTTTATAAATGTTTATTCTTCTGTTGTTTCAGCAGAAAGTGGAAAATGTAGTAGAAGAGACCAGTCTAACGAGATTCTCAAGAAGAAAGCATAACTGTCTGCATGGAGTTGGACTGGATGCTGGCTTTCTAGACAATATATTTTGTACATGTAAAAAGGAGCAGAATTCTATATAAACTGATACTTAGTTAAAAAAAACCAACAACAATAATAAAACCCCTCCCCAAACCTTTTTCCTTCATTGTCTTTTTCATTTTCTCATTAGTGGAAAGAGGCAAGAACTCAGTGAACTCTATTGTGAAGAATAATAGCCAGAATGGATGATAAAGGAAGTTGATAAGTACAGTAATTTTATGCAAATAAAGTTAGAAAAACTCCACAGAGACAGTTGGGTTTTTTTTTCCTCAAAGCAAGTAATGTGAGAAAACTACTTATTCTATGTAATTAAAAACTGATGTCTGGCTATACCTTGAAAAACCCTAGAGAATGCCTAATGGATTCTGGCAAGCAGATGTGACTCAATTCTTGAGAACTTGATAAAGCAGTCCTCAAGATCTCATTCTAAATCCTTGAGATCCTCTTCCCAGGAAGAGGCAGCAGGAAGGGCAGCAGAGCTATACAGGAGAAAAGACCAAAATAATAACAACTGTTTGTTTTGAGCACAGATGGAGACTAAAAGGCAATCGGGAGGCAAAGTGACCTAAAAGGCATCCATCATACCCAGCGTAGATGCTGTAGAAATGGTAAGGACAAAAATAAAAGTCTTCAGCCATGGGCAAATTTCTGTGCTATGGGAAACAGAATCACTCTCTATCATAATGCCAATGGCGAAGTGCTAGGAAAGTAGGAGCTTTAATATATCAAGTGATTGAAGACATGAAGTTCTCTTATAAAAAGAAAGATGCATATAGGATGACTTTGAGAGATCCTAGGCAAATGCATGTAAAGTACATGTGCATGGCAAAAGAAAGCTTGCAGCTGTTTTCCTTCCAGCTATTCCCATTAAGAAAGCACACATATCAATTCAGGTCTAGCTGGATTATAGAAGTCTAGCTAGAATACACTGCTTAGCAGCAGTAGAGATTTAATAGGAAAGCATGGCCAAGTTTTGGAGAAATACAGTAACAGCTTTCTGAAGCTACTGAACAAGTAAATAGTTCATGAAATAAAAGCATTATTATTTAGTGGGGTCATAACAGAAGACACAAGGGTCAGGTCAAACAAGAAATTTTTCACAATGTCAAAACACAGTCATTTAGCATACCTGTTAAAGTATGTTATGTCTGTTTATTTTCCATGTCCGAGTTAAAACTAGAGAAAAAAATCTGTACAGGTTAGAAAGACAAAAAAGAGTTATCATGCCGTTTTGCTGCTCAATATGGAACATTAACCAACTGGTTGACTACCTTCACGTGGTTAGATTACTGCATGAATAAAACGTCTGTTGCTTGCGCTGACATGATCTCTTTGCACTTTCAAACGCTGGGCAGCTTTATTCTTTCAGGGTCAGTTGTAGAAGGTGAATAGCAGTTGCAGTTGTGGAATAATGCAACACTGATGGCATTTTCTACTGTGACTTCACATGTGCTCACCACGTAAAACAAAGATGATGAAGTGATGATTACTGAATATCCCTATTCTATTCTGTAGTGCACCACAGGAATATGCACACATCAGCTTTTTTTTTTTTTTTCTTTTTTCCTAATTAATTTATTCTAAGATATTTAGACAAAGGATGTGCCAGTCAAGATTATTCTGTCAAGCCATAAGAATAATCAAGTAGTAGCATGGTTTTCTTTCCCTTTTCTTGCCACTGCAGCTTACCGGATACCATCTATTGCTTCTTCAGTAACTCAGTTACTGACTTGCATGCTCGTATCTGCTTTCTATATATGCTGACATAAATGTATGAATGAATCTTTGAGCAAAATGGATATTAAATATGATACCTAGATCTTATTAGGCTACTAGTAATTTCAGAGTAGACACAATCACTTTCTGAAGACTAGAGTGTAGAATAATTCTGATACTGCAGATTAGTTATTTCTAAAAGTAATTACCTGTATGAATATTCACCCTATAACTTATAATTGAAGAAAGTGGGCAGAGGAGGAGATAGAATTGTAGGTTTCTGATGATAGCAGGTTTTGTATAGAAAGGGAAATAAGTATTAAGAAATCTGGTCAAATCACACGACAGTGCTAAGGATTGCTTTTTCATTTATCATGTCCTACTTTTCTAATGTAACACTTTTTAAACAACTGTTGCCATAAAAATCACATCCAAAAAATTGTAATTTTCAGAATCTTTCAGAAATATTTGTGTAGCCAGTACTAGATGGAAGAAAAACTCTAACATTTCAGATTTCATTGTTTTAATTTAAAATTTCTTGAAGTACTTGGTTTTTAGTTCATTCTGTTTAGCAGTTCTTTTTCCAATATTTTTTTTTTCTGCCTTTATTAGTTCTTTTCCATCTGAAAGAAAAGAAAATTGAACAAAAAATATTCCTATGACTTTCTGAAAATTGGTAGCAAGACATTGGAAGACCAGATGCTATAGTCTTATAAATTAAAAAGGCATTATATACAACCAGCTGTACCGTATAAACTCAGATTTTTATACCACATGATGGTGTTCTGTGAATCCTTATTTGTTTTCAACATCTGCTCAGACCTGTCTATACTTCCCACATATTAATGATAATTAATCATATACTAGAACGTATCTTTATGTTTGAGGTTTGACCCAATAAGAAAGCTGTTATAGTATACTTACCAGGTGTTTGCTAAAAAAAATAATTGTATTCTATTTATGTTTTTGCTGATTAATGAAATTACTTTCCTTCATATTTCTTTGATAAAAACTTAATTGTAGATTAATTCATGCAAAAACGTTATGGGGAATAAATTCCATATAAATATCCTTCTTTTTTTCAGTTGTAGTTGATTATTGACATCCACATGAAAATGTTATACTTTCTGGCCCTTTGATGTCTGTCCCTTCTTATTGACATTTCAACATTCTTCTACTCTACTTATTTATATGGGAAGTTACTAAATCCTCATCTAGGCATATCACTTAATGAGAATTTTAATAAAATCTTTGCATGATCTCCAAAACCAGTTTTAGCTTTCTAAGGTGCTAAGGTGACACAATGAATTAAAAATAAAGTACTTGAAATTCAGACTTAAGTGTTTCAGCTGAGTCTGCATTTTCCTTTGTAGATCCTTCATAGCTTCTTGATTCAAGTTAGAAAATCCAAAGATAAATCCAAACCAAGAACTTTAAATAAAGCAAAGCCAGAGTGACATGTTTATAAGACACTGCAAATGCCAGAAAACGTGTGGCAATATCCTAGAGGGTGCTCAGATCTATACAGGCAAGATTCCCATTCGTTTCCAGGCAGTGTGGGTTCTCGTGTTATTTCTGAGGGACTGGTAGTATCAGAATATCCTGTATCTAGATCTGCTCAGCCAGCACCAAGAAAGAGAGCCTCAGATTAGAACACGTCCATGGAAGGGCTGCAAGTGTTTGTAGGAGGGCAGGGAGTTTTCTTATGGGACAGGGCTAACTGAATTTGGCTTGGTTAACCTAACAAAACAGGGACTGACTAGAGATACAGAGCCAGCATTGTGGACGTGGAGCCATGAACTACTATAAACTGACCAGGAATAAATTTAGACTGGAAATACAAGAGGTTTATCACATGACACAGAGCAGCTCTTTCCTTGGACTGTGACCCCTTAGTTTTCTTTGGGAAAAGCTATCTCTGATAGGGTTGGGGGGGGGTTTATTAGTCTTTGGGGGTTGGGCCTGCAGTTGCTGGTTTTCCTGTCTCCCTGTAGTTCATGAAGAGGACATATTCCCCAAGACTAGTGCTTTATCAGAAGTGGGCTGGTCATTTAAATACTTTCCTCTCTGAGGGTTTGCTATCCTATTTCTCTGAAAGCCAAATAAGGTAGTAGGGAATAATTCTTTCCCTATATTTGGCTACAGCTGATGTATAAATAGCGGATAAAAGAAGGTATGTGGCAAGAAGTAATTTTTAAGAATTGAATGTGCATAAAATGTGTAGGTTTTTCCATCCTTCATTCACTTCATTAAATGCAAAGCAAGCAGAGTTTTAAAATAACTTTAATAAGTGTTTAATAGTTCCTAACACATTTGAATGGAAATTGTTATATTATCTTTTCCATGTAGGAGATACTATTAGGCAAAGATTTTAAATTTAATATTTGCAGAATTATATACACCATATAAACACACAAACTTTTAAAATTCAAAAACATTTGGAGATTCTGAGAGCCTGATTTTCTTTAAATATACAGTTTTAGTTTTTAAAGGTTTTCAGTACACTTTGAAACATATATGCATTAGGCTTAAAGGCAAAAGGAAGCAATGAGTGGTAAATTACTAGTGGCTGAAATAAAACAGTGTTTCAGGATCAAAGTGTGGGCCAGCATTAACACAAGCCTCTCTAAATTTTTGAATGTTTTCAATTCTACAGCTAAAATTGATGCCAGAAGAGTTAGATTATATTTATTTAATTTCCCCCTTTTATCATCACAAATGTAGTGAAATACACAGCACATAGCACACTGCCTGGGTTTCCCTGGGATGTATATAGTCTTATGCCCAGTGAAAGCATGCGAGCCAGAGTAAAACTTTGTCTTCAAAATTGAGAACTGAATATACCTGGTCACTATGAGAAAGTTAAAACAGATTATATTAAACTGTCTAATATCGTGTCATTGATTAATAATGATTGATTCTGTAATAACCATGCAAATGTAAACTATTCATTTATTCCAAATACGTATGAATTGTGAGAGTGATATCTCGTATAATCTGATGTTAGTCTATTCACTGCATCATAAAAATTAATTTGTCTAATTAATGACATTAGTTCCTTTATACATGCATAATTCATATTAATTGATAGGTCTGCCTAAAAAGAGTACCTTTTGGAAGAAAAATGATCCTATTAGTGCAAGTTTAATCCAAATCAGGGCTGACAAAGCATGGTGCTTTCAAGGCTTATCTCCAGCTTTGTTAATTGTCATAAGCATTCTAAATTGATTATTCTTACATTAGCATGGGACATTTCATTCATCAATGCTTTGCTGTAAAGAAAATTTGTCTAATGGATTTGGGTAGCAGCACTAAATAAGTGTGTTGGTCCATTTTTCCACTGTAGCTACAGGGGTATTCAAAGCATATTAATTCACTAATACTGAAAAAATTAACTGCTAAAATATATAGAAATATCATACGAAATTAGATTTCTGACACTGAATAATTTTTGCGATATTTCAATAGTAAATGAGTGCACACACTAGCACTTTTATTGCTTTTCTGTTTCACAGATGACTTGATAAACAGCCAATGTTAATATTTCTTATGAGCAATGCTGCTTCACCTTCCAGGGCCACAGGGGCACAAAGTATAGGATAAATTAGTTAAATATGCATTTTAAGGAGCTGCTTGGAGGAACAAAAATTATAATATAGTCAGGCTTTATAATGTACAACCTTATAGTTAGCATTTTAATAATTTATTTGTAGATGATCAAGTTTACTGTTGGTCAATGAAAGAGTTCAGACACAGACTGAGGCTTTAGTGAAACAAGTGAATTTTAAAGTGTTTGTTGTTCTCTCTGCCAGTTAAGTTACAGTTCTGATTTTTTTAAAATAAAATATATTCAGAAACACAGAAAATACAGTCTCTACAAATTCATCTGGTTACTGCTCAGAATGGTATTGACTTTCAAAAACTACACTCCTTTTATAAGTATTGGCTCTGTTGGCAAATGGAATGCACTTTATGTGCACTTTTTATGATACTCTAGTTTCTTTTCCCCATTCACCTGATCTTTGTTTGTCTTGCACTTTCTAGCATTCTGTTAATCACTAGAAGCCACTGTGGAATCAGATCTGTGGCAGTGCCAAGAATTTCAGGAAGCTTTTTATAGTACTTTGCAATTGAAGGCATGCATCGTAAAACGAATGGGGAGGAAGGGAAGATGCTGTCCAATAGAAGTTAAAGGCCTGTTCTCTCCAACTGTCTAATCAGTGCATATTTTTCCACTTTGTTGAGCCTATCGTTGAACAGCAATCCATAGAATGGGACCATGCCTGACCTCCATTGCTTCAGCTGTAGCTTAAAAGCATCCATGAAAGAAACAAAAATGCTTTTCCTTATTTCTATTCATCTCAGTATTGGTTCAGAGGAGTAGATTAACACTTGAGTTTAGCCCAGGAGTTTTGAGGTTCATTCTGTGCTTGTATGGGGCTTTGGATTCTCAATACCAAAGCTGTTTCCATGCCTGTGGTGCTTTATCCCGGCTTTCTAGTTTCATGAGGCAGGTTGGAGATGTTTTTGTTTGGTTTTGTTATTTCAAATGCTACAAAAAAAGACATCTGAGGTTTTGATCTTTGGATTGTATAATCAGATTCTCCTTCAGTCAATGACAGCAACAGATAAAAAAAATGCAGCTGAATAGCTGGCCAGGCTATTTTCCATTCTTCAGGCACAAAACTTAGATAAAAGTGAACAGTGTTGGTTTGAATTTAGTCCTATGGGAAGGGATTTTACTCTTGCTGACGAATTTTATGCAGGAAGTACTCTGTTACTCTGTAATAAAACCCTGACAGTTATATTGTAAATGTACAGCATAGGGCAGTTCTTCAGTTTGCACTAGGCTAGGAATCATTATAACCTTAAGCCTGGTGTTACTTGTATTAAAACACAGACACTTAGGAACTTACTGTTTATGCAGCACACAATGGCAAGGACCACCTTTTTGCATGCCTCCTCTATAATCCTGACTCATTTCAGAAATAAATAGTACAACTTCAGTTTCATTTGAAATATGTATCCTAACACTGTAAATTTGATTCCTGTATATAAATGCACTTAGAATCCATAAAACCCACCATGTACTTCTCCTTCCTGAATGCCATCATTTATAAGTATGCTGTCTTCATTTATCACCTTTGACTTAGATCCAATCCTGATTTCTAAATTATATATCCTAATAACTGAAGCTAGGATGGATTGCACCTTCAAGTTTATATCCATTCCTGTGGTCTAAAAAAAATCCCTTTGTTCCAATCATGACTGTTTTTTCACATTCATTTTTAATCCATATGCCAAGCATTCTCCATAGGGTTCAAATTTCAGTGAAAAAGGAACACTTCCGAAAGTTGTTCAGTTTGGTTTACAGTAGACAATGTTTGGGAAAGACAGAGATATTCCATATCCCAAAACTAAAATATACCAGATGTGCAGCTTTATTCTGGTTAAAAACAGATCAGAAAAAAACATATATAATATTCTTTGTTTCCTAAAAGTAATTTAATATCGCTTTCAACAGAGAATATGATACTCCAATTTTATATAGTAAAAATGGAAAAGCTATATATTTATGATAAAGAAGGAAATGAAAACAAATGACCTGTGTTTAAAATCCAATAAAATTCAACAAATACTTTTGTGCCTGATATTAGCCGAATACATACTTTCAAGTCATGTAAGAATTAATTACTGTTCAAATAATGTCATTTACCAGTGCCTGCATTTAACAGATTACTCAGGTTGACATGGGAGTCTCGTAATTTTTATTATTTTAAAACGAATGGAACTAACAGGTTTTTACTGGTCATTCAAGGAAGTATTATTGGGTTCCAGTATGCCTCTCATGTGCTCTGAGTTTGAAGGATAAAAAGCAAAGGGCTAGTTTTTCTCATTAAAACACAACAGTGAAATGAGATACTCCCGTCTTCTTCCTTTACACCACAAGAAGCAGAACACAATATTTCCTCCAAGTGCTTTTGTTTGTTTGGGGTTTCCTGTAAGTTTGATTGTTTTAAGAGACAGGAGAAAGGAGGAGGAGTTGAACTTGTGGGAAGACGTTTAATGATCTTATAGTTATTATCTTGGAAGTGTCTGCAAGACATTGTTTTCCAAGGCTGAGAAAAAAAAGTCTTATAAGATTCACTCACTGTCAGATATTAGACATCGTGGTAGTGACTGAAGTATGGGGACCTGCACAGCCTAAAAATACATAATCTACTAAATCGCTTTTTCTTGTCCATATCTTTTCTGTTGAGTGAGTTCAGGCTGTCTGAGCCATCCTCTATACTTTCCACAGTCTTGATGTCTTTCATACAAAACACGTGTCTAAGCATATTTATTACTATCCTTAGATTTCCAGCTGTGACTAGGATTTTGGAAAATGTTAGGTTTTGAATGTTTTGTGTTGGAATTCTGGGTCAGCTGGTTGCAACTTTAAAATCTCTGCCATGAAATTCACATCCTGTTACAAATTCTGACTGCGGTGTTTAGAGATGTTAATATTTGGGTTTTTGTTTGGTCATAGTACAATGGCAGGAACAAATAAGATTAAGGAACCAAAATGATTCAGATGGATTTTCCCAAGTCTGGCTCCCATTGAATGAAAAACTAAAGCCCATTCTGCAAGATTTATGTTCCTGGTGGGTGTCTATGACAAAACCAGTTAATTTACTGTGGAACAGATCCCTTACTGGTTAAATATGCTCCAAATGTCAATTCTATATGACATCTGTCTGGCAGTGTGTGCTAAATCCATAAAGAGTCCTCTTCCATAAGCATCTTCAGAAATATTTGCAAGAACTCGACTAATATTGGTTAAATGAAAGAATCAAACAGATGTCTACTTTCTAGAAATATAGGAGCTTGGGACACAGCCTGGTGAACTTCTAGCTTTGTCAGCCAATAAAGGGAAGGAAAGTCCAGGTATGGTGCTGTTTAAGCTGTCACATTGCTGTACATATCTAAAGGCAAAGGAGGTAAGAAACAGAAGAATTATGATAGAGAACAGGCTTATGCTTAGAGAAGGAAACACCACTGAAGTTTGTTTCTTCTATGTTTATAAAGCCTTTGTCTCCAAAACCCCACAACTTCTCAGTTTAATTGGAATGAGGAGAGAGAAAGGAGTAAGAATAGTTCCCTTTCTGCTCTCCAAAAGTCAATCCTGAAAGAGAAATCTCAAAAGGTTTGCTTTGCTCCATGACACAGAATATCTGTATTTGTTCTCACAGTACAGCTTTCTGTGATGCCTTGGTTTAATAAGACCTGGCTTGGGTTCCTAATGGGAGAGTCTCCCATGCAGCAAATAGCTTACTCCCACCTTTTATTTATGCTGCATTCTTCCTCAAAATAAATAATCTGTAGCATGGCAAGAGGGAAGTGACTGAGCAGCCTTATACAGAGGTATTCCTCTATGGCATCATGGATTATCTGTAGGTGTTAGGTCAGGCTCTCTGGATTGAAATAATGACATTTCAAAAATCAAGTAGCAATATCAGCGAAAAATCACTAATAGACTATATAAATGAACTATGTTAAGTTGAAGGTGTTCCAATAACCTTTCAAGTTCCAACCAATTTACTGTTGATGATTTTCTTGGGGGCCAGCAGATTGGGAATTCTGGGAGGCTAGGTTTGTGGGTTGTTTTTTTTTTTACCATGCCATTTCATTACAATTTTAATTTTGAGCCATCAGAACACAATGAAAGGTGCTTGTCAGAAATATTGCATGGCTTGGCAAAGCAATGCAGCAGCTCTTGTGTACATCAGGTTATTGCTTTAGAATATGACATGCCAATTACACCATGCTCTGTTACAAATTAGTGATGCCATGTCTCAGTCTATGAGAATTATTATGAAATGCTGCTACAGATAAAGGGCATTATATGACCAAATGTTTATGATCTTCCAGAAGGAGATAAAAGGTTTGAATTATCCAGGAGACAATCGAATTTTCTCCGTCCCAGACCTAAGCAAAATACCAACTTCTAAAATGTGGATGAAAGATTGTCTTTCCAATGTTTCCCCTCCCCCATTCCTTTGTAAAGTAATTTCAAAATAAACAATGGCCCACCCCCAAATAAGAGTTTACTAAAAATAAAAATTGAATTTGGTTGCCTGTTGACAAGCTGATTGATTTGTGAGCTCTTATGACTGAATCCTCTCCTAAATGTGCTCTCATTTATCATGTGTAAGATTGTTTCAGAATCAATACCAGCTTAACACAGAAGCATTTCTGTCATGGACATTTTGAAAACAACTTGCCTTCTCAATATTGCTGCTAATATTTTCAGGCAGAATTATCGGAACAGTTTAACTGTGCTTCGCAAGTTAGCACTTGCTTATACTAAGTTCTGCTTTAAAAGGATGGTTTTCAAAGTAACTTCTATATATCATCTTTTTAAGAGAACAAAAATAGATTAAAATTGGATTTTCCTTCCTCTTCTAATGGGGAAATCAGATCGAACTTTCCTTAGTTGTTAAATGTGCCCTTTGAAAACCCATTTCCCAAAAATTGGATTTCTTAAATTAGCTTTTTAACATAATTATTAGCATTCTATTGGAATAAGTATCAGAAAGCAGTCTAGGAGAAAGCCTGCCTGTGTACATGCTCCTTTTCTTCCCCAGCGCTAGGAAAAGTTTAAAATGACAGAGAAAGACTTTAAAGTATAGTATGTGGATGGAGGAATGAGGAAAGAGAAAAAAATGGTAAAAGGTTCAGAGCTCTTCAAGTAGTTCACGTTGTATCTTATGCCTAGCATGCAACTCCATGCGTGCGGAAAGATGGAACCTGGCCAAGCTTGGCTCCGCTCTGTACCTGCTGACACAGGGCAGGGTGCACCGGCAGCACCGGCAGCATAACTGGTGCAAACAGGGGAGAGCACAGTGGGACATGCTGGGTACCAGACTGCCAGCCAGGAGGGAAGACCAGGGCAAAGGAATACTTGGTGTCAAATATCTTCCATCTGCTTTCTGCAGTCAGTGTGGGTTTTTCATCTATTTTTACACATTCAAACAGTACTTGTACAACAAGCAGTCTGGATATGGCAGAATTGATTTGGGAAATAATTGAAAGGTATGTTCACACCAATTTAACTCTGAATGCTGAAAGAGAGATCTCTGTTGAGCCCATTTGATTTTGGTGTTCTGAAGGACTTTATGTCCAGAGACTCCCCTTTGTGGTCTCAGATGGTCCCACTTCCTATCTGTTGATCTCAGTGTTTAGTCTGCTTCAGGTGAGTCAGAAGCACTTGTGACAGGGCTTTTGTGCGACAGATCCAGGAAACAGCCAGGCCGTCACTCAGGAGCACTGAATGCAATTTTAGGCAGGACCTCCTGTGTCATCCAGCCCACAGGCATTTCATAGGTTCCCACATCATACAAACCTTTTCATAGATGTGTCACACTGAAAGATACTTAATATGAATAAAAGGCCTGAACTTCACAAGACAAAAACATCCTGATCAAAATTATCTTTTTTATAAACAAACCTTTATTCTCTGTAAAAATACATATTTAACACATAATGATACCACATTTAACTACTCTTATATTGTTCATTATATTATTCATTATATTGTATTTAATATATAATTATTCTTTATTTATAGTTAGGTATATTTAGAGCTCATTCATTTCACCAAGGGAAAAAGAATAAATATCTTCATTTTTCAGGGAGTGGCTTAGCCTCTGGTGAAAACAACTGGTTATTCATACAGCTTTATGTGTTACATTATTCACAGTTTGTAAATGTTTTTACTATACTGCTTTACACTCTGCTACCATGTTATCTTGCTCACACAAAAAGTAAATCAGAAATTTTAGTTTGCATTGTATGATTGCTCAAAATAACTTTCAGGTTTCACCTTGATTTTTAGATTTCTGCTGAGGTGGTGGCAAACACTAAACTGTGACTGCACTGAGTATATGCTCTGTCTCCACTTAGATCTAAAGAAGTTTTTCTGTAACTTTAATTAGAGAAAGACACTATAATATGATTGATTTAAATGGTTTCATGGCTAGAAATTAAGTTTATGGAATAAATTCAGCATTCTGATGGAAAATCAAAAAATAAAAGAGTTAAAGCACTAAAATAGCTGACGGTACTTGCAGGTGATTAATACTGGACAAAATTATGATTAATAGAAAACAAAAGAAGAGAAATAAGAATTTAAGCAAACATGATTATTACTGTACTGTGCAGTATAAATTTGAATTATATCTCGTGTTCAGCTGTGGTTAGTGCAGACAAAAACTAAAGAGGCAAATTATAACATTTTTTAGAAGTTTCCACTTTATGCTAAATATGTATATATTCAGCTATCACTCTCAAAAGAAAGGAGTAGTATTTTTTATGAAATATCTGTAACAACCTATTTTTGTACCATAAAGTGCTATTAGTGCTTACCTCAGAGTGGGAGATGATGATAATGTATACATGCAGACAGATAAATGATTCAATTCTTACTTACAAGAACAGCTGACAGTGATTGCTTATGCTCATTTCCTTTATACACACTATGTAGACCAGGAAACTCCAGGTTTCATGGCCTTTCATGTTCTCCAAAGTAAATCAGTCACTCACATAATAATTATTAATTATTTCATGTTGGCAGATTGTTGTACTGGTTTATGACAGTTGAAAGTACCATACAAAATGCAAAAAAATGCAGCAACTGATAAAATACATTACAGGTTCAGTGATAGCACAAATAATTATCAGCTGTTTGTAAATAACTAGCCAGGTAAATTGAGATGTTTGTTGTTGAGACTCAGCTCACTGCAGTCTAAACCTTCAGCTTTATAATCTACAAAGCTGAAGGTACGCAACAAAGGTTTTGGTTCATATTACAGTGGATTTATCCAGGTCATATTTGGGTCTCTACCCTGTATATTAAGAACATATGTGGTTAAACTTTTATTATGCAAGATATACACTAGTTGGTTGTGAATTTCTTGCATTGTGCTGACTCCAATATTTAATTTCAACTTCAGCCCACTCAGAGCTGTGGTGTTTGGAATATTTCTGATTTTAATCTTAGCTCTTTATCCTGCTGTGCTTTCAAACTGGACTCCTAATCACCTAGCTGAGTTGAACTTTTCATCTGGGGAAGGCTGTGAGGTATCCTAGCCAAAGATCAAATACTCTCAACTGCTGTGCAGCATGGAAGTGAGCCAAAGTGATCACCAAAGACACTGAGAAAAAGGAAAGGAAACTGTGAGGTTCTTAATATTTTTCTCTATTAGGAAGCTCCTCTATAACTGCTGGATTGGGGCTATCTGTCGGTAAGGCATGGCCTCTCTGAACAAAGCCACGGTACAGAGAAGATAGTTGTGTCTGTGCTAGGTTTTCCTCAGCAGCAGCTAGAGAACAAGCAGGCAAGCGCAGGGCTCGCGGCATATTGCCAGCACTGTGAGGTCTATGAGAACTGACACTCTCGCAGCCCTCTCAGGTACTGCCCACCCCATACATGGTATTCTCCACCACTAAATTTTCTTCCAGCAGGTTTTATAAGGTGGAATAGAGGGACAGAGAAGGTATTTGGTCTCTGCATTGAGGAGATTAGCTTCCACAGTTCATTCCTTATCTGGTGGGCTAGGAGAGTAGTTTTGTCTTGGAGGATCTGCTCACACTACTGGATGCCATGGGAAGAGCTCGAAATGACAAATAAATGTATCTTGATCTTGGTTTGATAGGTCTAATTTACCAGTCCTTTTCCTTTACTAACTCTTTTAAAACATAGTGTCATGTTTTTATATGTCCCTGTGCCAGAGTAGGAGTGCTGAGCTCTTTTGATATCTGTGTAGTAATACTTGCAAGCAGAGTACTCTTATCCATGCTGCAAAGCATACTTCATGCTTCTGAGTGGTTCAGCTGTTAGCAACAATCCACTGATGCTTTTCTGCTTAAAAAGGATCTACAAAGAGTAAATGAGTTGTGCTATGAATCATATGGACATTGTGTATCAGTACTCTGGCATTATTTTTAAGTAAATGGTTGCTACACAAAAATCCCTTTTTTTTTTTTTGTTTAAATTTTACCATAATATATCACTATAATCAGGAAGTTTATTCATTTATAAACATATCTTATCTTTAGCATCTCAGTCATATGCAACTGAGTTATCATTGTTTGTATTATGTAGATGACTCATTTCCCTTTCAAGGATGTGCAAATCATATGTCATATACAGTATCTGACCTTTCTTCTTCCAGTGTCTACAGGCCACCATTTGATTATTCAAAGCAATGCTTACGGTAATGATAACAATGTCAAGCAAAACAGTGCAGAATTTTTAAAAATTTCTGTTAAGGGTGGCTGATATTAAATGCATGCAATATTAAAATATTACTGCAAAAGCAATACTGAGAAAGGTTTAAAATAATAGTCATAGAGACCACTTGTAAATGAGGAACAGCATGTGAAAAGGAGCAGCGTGGAGCAAACTCTCTAAGAAACACAATTTTTTTCGAGATGAATTTCAAAACATGAAAGGACTGCCTTTGTGACTATGTGGATTCAAAGGGGGAGGCTGTAACTAAGAAGGCAAACCCTAGTCCTGAAATGCAAATCTGCTATGGTTTCAGATTGCAGATCAGACAATGTCCCTTCATGATTTCCCCTCTTGAAACAGACTTCCAAAGTGCTAATCATTTCATGTCAGTGGTTGTCTCTGGTAACACCTCTGAAGAGAAGGGGATAAGGTAAAGGGGTATCACTAGCAGCTGGCAGAGTTTCACTTTTTTCCATGTGTTTTTTCTAACTACCATCATTTGCAATGTCGTGAAACTACCAAAAATATGCTTTCAGAGGTGCCTGGCATTACCCCAGATGTAACACTGCATCCTTTCCTGTGCTGGCAAAGTGTAAGGCGCTGTACAGACACAAACCAGGGAACCCCCAAAATCACTTTTTTGTTAGATTTGGTAATGGGTGTCTGTGGTAGCCGAACAGTAGAATATTCAGATTGTGTAGCCCGTAGTACCATAACAAGCTTGAGTCCTGCTGAGGTCTGCACTAAGTGCCAGAAGAAGTTACTAGCTAGAGTGTGATGCTAAGCCATGAAGGGGAGCCAGCTCAGGTCAGGAGCTCTAGGCACAACACGGTGGGGTCTAGGAAAGCTTGTGAGTTTGGCTCTATGTCATACAAAGCAGCTGCTTTGCCTTCAAGGACAATTTGACTGTGCTGGTGACATGTCTGTGTTTGCTTGGGGTGGTGGCGGGTGAATTTGGTCATCTGAACTCAGATTGCCCCCACAGGGAGCACTGTGAGTGCCTGTGCCCCCACAGCACGGTTAGTGTGCGACATGACCTCCCTACCTGCGGGAGCAGAGTGTTGTCCGTAACCTTGCAGGGGCTCCTGCTCCCTTCTCTTCTTTACAAGCATTGTTTTCCACACAGCGCCTTTTTTTCAAAATATCTTTTAAGTTCATTTCCATTACTCTGACTCATTGTGTTTTGGTGGAAAATCTGTATTCTTTATTGTATAAAATCTCTGTTTATGACATGTGTCAGGATAGCATACAAACTCCTGCTGAATCCCACCTGTACTTTTAATCTTCTTGGAACTAGAGTATTTTACTAGCAATGCATGTTATTGCAATGATTTTAGTGTGTGTGGTTTTCTAATTTGCTAACCTTACTATTAAAATTAATATTTAGGTTTTATATCTTTCAAATGGGAATAATGATGTTAGCTATCTGATGTTTATGTCTTTCAGTCACGAAAATGCTCCTATTTAGGCTGTAACAGGCCACACACATGTAATCACAATAAATAGCATTTAATATGTTTACAGTAGTGGAAGGATGAGGTTAACTTCTGTTTTTATATTGATGGACTCAGCTGGACTTGGAATACTATTGTTTACAATTAGCTACATTTTTGTTGTTGTGCTTTACCCTCAAATTAAATCTTTATTTCATCAACTAACCCTAGGGATTCCCTGTTATAATCAATGTAATAAACAGCATTAGTTGATAGCCTATAGCTGATGTTCATTTGTAATTAGGCTTGTGTTTAAAGAAGAATAATTTTATAAATTTTACTGCAATAATTTTCTTTTAGATTTATTTATGAAAGTCAGGATTAAAAGTTGACTATGGTTTGTCTTGTCTCCACATGTCTTTAAAGCAAGGTCTCTCGAATGGGACAGCTTTTTTCAATGTCTTTTTTTAAGCATAATTTTAGAAGGGAAATTACTAACAGTCAATATGGGCTGAGTACCTAACAACCAAATACTCATCTGCTCTACAACTTTGTTGAATGCTTGTTAAAGATACGCCTAACATATTGACTACCCACATAAGACCAGAGCATATGGCAAGTATCAGTGACACCCTACTAAACGGAAAAAAGTAGGAGCAAGATTCAACAGGCCAGGGCACAGATAACAGCCTCCCAGTTAGGTTTTATTCGATGAAAAAAATGGCCAGGGGCAGGAGTCCTGCAGAACTGCAATATAAACCTTTAACAGCAGTTCTCAGAATGCAGGTGACCCCTAAAGCTTTTTGTGTACAGCGAGCAAAGGGTCATCTAGTGAAAGCTGTCTTACAGGGATGTTATTAAATTTACCCATTAAGTTACCCTTCACTGGGTAATTTTTGAAAATTTGTAAATGCCTGCCTATGCAACATGAATTTAAATCTGATGAAGTGTTCTGAACAGTTCTGATCTCTGATAAAAGTAATCTTGTAATAAGCTTTAACTTCTAAAACAAGACATGAAGAAAACCATTTCAGTTGGTTGAAAGAAATTAAATGGAAAGAGTGATTTATAAAGTATGTTGTTGACTAACCAAGCAAGCTGAATGACATCCCAAACTTTGGGTACATTTTATATATATTGTCAGATTAAGCATATTTTTGATAAAACAGAATGTGGCAAATCTGTGCGCATTTCAGATTAGACCACTGGTGTTTAGAAAAAGAATAAAAGGAGAAAGGAGCTGACAAGAAAGCTGACAGATTATTTAGGTATGGGTGTTTTAAGGCATATATCTGTGTGAAACTCAAGACAGCCCTGAGCAAGTTGCTCTGGTATTACAAGTTATCCAACTTGTACTGTTAGTACAGTGCCTTATTTTGATCCAGTTTGTGCCATGTAGATTTACCCTTTGAAACAAGATTAATTTCCCCTAAAACCAGTGCTAATACTCTCAAACCTTCTGCTTATGTGACTGGTTTCCTGCATATAACTCTGTGAGGAAGTGTCTATCCAACCCTTCTGAGCCCCTGGTTAACACTCCTTGCTGCCAGCTAGTACTCAGGCTGGACAAGCTGAGTTCAATAATAAATGAGCTTTAGTTAATAAAGAAGAGAAAAACAGAAATCAAAAAGTAGAAAGGTGCAAGAAGGAGATTCATTAATCTGAGTTTTGTAGTATGGGCTGTTACACAACCTGTAGGATGCAAACTGATAATCCTTATTTGCATGGTTATTCATATGCATTTTTATTCAAATTTTGTTACGAATATTTAAACAAAATAGATGTATAGAGCAAAGACTGATAAAGTAATTTGCAAGGTGCAAAGATTATTGTCTTACATAACGAAGCTACTGACAGAACAAGTTAATATGCTGCACTAGACCCAGAGTAAGGTTGTTCATGCTGAGCTGTGAATGCAGAATACATTTCACTTGAGAGACCTGGGACGTTTTTCCTCTGAGCTAGCAATTCTATGTACTTACATGGTTCCAGAAATATCTATTTCTTTATGACTGTGGTGACTTAAAACTCATGGATCAGGGACTCCACCAATCTTCCTTAACTCTGTTTTGATTTGTGTGTGCGCATACACACAGTGATTACAAAGATGCTGTGAGGCTATGCAGGGTGGAAATCAGGACTTCTAAAGCCCAGCTAGAAATTAATTTGGCTTCAGCAACCAGGAACTACATGAAATGTTTCTATAAGTATGTCAACAGCAAAAGAAAGACCAGGGAGAGCCTCCATCCCCTGATAGATGCAGGAGGAAACATGGTAACAAGTGATAAAGAAAAGTCTGAGGTGCTTAATGCCTTCTTCACCTCAGTCTTTAACAACAAGACTAGTTGTACGGAGGGAATCCAGCCTCCTCAGCCAGAAGATAGAGTGTGGGAGAATGACCCCCCCCCCCTCAATCCAGGAGGGGACAGTCAGTGACCTGCTGCATCACACAGACACACACAAGTCTGTGGGACCGGATGGGATACACCCGAGGGTGCTGAAGGAGCTGGCTGGGGTGCTCGCCAAGCCGCTTTCCATCATTTACCATCAGTCCTGGCTGACTGGGGAGCTCCTGACAAATTGGAAATTGGCCAATGTGACTCCCATCTATAAGAAGGGTCGGAAGGATGATCCAGGAAATGACAGGCCTGTCAGCTTGACTGCGGTACCTGGGAAGCTGATGGAGCAGCTCATCCTGAGTACCATCACACAACACATGCAGGACAACCAGATGCTCAGGCCCAGTCAGCATGGGTTTAGGAAAGGCAGGTTCTGCTTGACAAACCTGATCTCCTTCTACGACAGGGTGACCTGCTTATTGGATGAGGGAAAGGCTGTGGATGTTGTCTACCTTGACTTCAGTAAGGCTTTTGACACTGTTTCCCACAGCATTCTACTGGTGAAACTGGCTGCTCGAGGCTTGGATGGGCACACGCTTTGCTGGGAAAAAACTGTCTGGATGGCCGGGCCCAAAGGGTTGTGGTGAACGGAGTTAAATCCAGCTGGCGGCCGGTCATGAGCGGTGACCCCCAGGGCTCGGTTTTGGGGCCACTCTTGTTTAACATCTTTATTGATGATCTAGATGACGGGATCAAGTGCACCCTCAGTCAGTTTGCAGATGACACCAGGTTGGGTGGGAGTGTTGATGTGCTCGAGGGCAGGGAGGCTCTGCAGAGAGACCTGGACAGGCTGGAGCCATGGGCTGAGGCCAGCTGGGGGAGTTTCAATAAGGCCAAATGCCGGGGGCTGCCCTTGGGCCACAACAACCCCCAGCAGCGCTACAGGCTTGGGGAGGAGTGGCTGGAGAGCTGCCAGTCAGAGAGGGACCTGGGGGGGTGATTGACAGCCGGCTGAACAGGAGCCAGCAGTGTGCCCAGGGGGCCAAGAAGGCCAATGGCATCCTGGCTTGTGTCAGCAATAGCGTGGCCAGCAGGGACAGGGAAGGGATCTGACCCCTGTACTCGGCACTGGTGAGGCCACACCTCGATTCCTGTGTTCAGTTTTGGGCCCCTCACTCCAAAAAAGACATTGAATGACTCGAGCGTGTCCAGAGAAGGGCAACGGAGCTGGTGCAGGGTCTGGAGCGCAGGTCATACGGGGACCGGCTGAGGGAACTGGAGGGGTTTAGTCTGGAGAAGAGGAGGCTGAGGGGAGACCTCATCGCCCTCTACAGCTCCCTTGAAAGGAGGGTGCAGAGAGGGGGGGATGAGTCTCTTTAACCAAGTAATAAGCAATAGGACAAGAGGGAATGGCCTCAAGCTGTGCCAGGGCAGGTTTAGACTGGATATTAGGAAGCATTTCTTTGCAGAAGGGGTTGTTGGGCGTTGGAATGGGCTGCCCAGGGAGGTGGTGGAGTCCCCATCCCTGGAGGGGTTTAAGAGTCACGTTGACATAGTGCTGAGGGATCTGGTGTAGTTGGGAACTCTTGGTGTGAGGTTAATGGTTGGACTGGATGATCTTCAGATGATTCTGTGATATATATATATACACACACATACACAAATGCATAATGGCAGAGATGCAGGGCATAGGAGACTAGTAAAAAAGCATTACATCTGGAAATATTGACCTGGTGTAGTTTCCAGATTGCCTAAGTGAAATGACTGGAGGATCCCAAGTGGTATCGCAGAGGTGTGCTTATTGTGTAAACTGGGTAGAGGTTTGTGGACAGCAAGATTCTAAATGTTAAATGGAAGACTTTAGTCTATGTGGTTGCTATTTATGGTTGTATCTAAGTACTAAAATACAGGTCCTCAAAAATATTTGATAAACCTAACTGAACTAAACGGCAGTCAAGTCGGAAAATAGGAGTGAGGTGCCTTTCGGACTTGTTTGAGATATATTTGTAAATACAGTTGTTTTTAATCCATTTGTGAATATTGTGCTAAAGCTAGTTTACACAGTTATGGTCCTGAATTTTTCTAAGTACTAATCATTCATTGTAATTGTATGAAAAAATGGGGACAATTAGTTCTGTGAAGAAACATCTTTTCTGCTCAATATTACCCTTTCATAGGAAGTTGCATTTTTGAATTCTAGCTATGCAGAGGAATGTCTTACTACTTCAAATTATTATCCATTAGTTCAAATGAAAAATATGTTACACAACTGTAGTTATGACCAGATTGTGAAACTCTTATTTGTGCTGAGTAGTTTTCACTCTGTGACTAGCTTCTGTGAAGTCAGTAAGGATTGTCACTTACCTTGGTATGCAGCTGTTCACCTCAGATTCCTGGGAAGACAGTGGCACTACACATGTGAGTAGCTGCTCACTGGTGTAATGAAAGGGTTTACAATCTGACCTTCAGTGACTAAGTGCATTTAAATCTGGGTTTGACATTTCAGGAAATTTTTGAGTGAGAATAAATTAACCACTTTATGCCAGCTATCCACAGTAAGCCTTGGAGATCTCATAACCATGTGACGAAATGTGCCTCTCAGTATGGGAGGTTTAAATAAGAATAATTTCATTTGTATTCAGGTAACATTTTTATAGCATCAATTTTATGATAAACACAACAGCTGCAGCAAGATTGTTTTTCTTGCTGTAAGGCATAGTAGAGAGTGTTTGCCAATTTTCTGTCTCAAAAAAGGTGTCTTCACATCTTGATTTAGCCCTGAATATTTCAGCAGAATCTTTAATAACAGACTTGCATGTTATAAGATCCTAAAATATGTTATAGCTTAAAGAGGCAGGAAGAAATTGGATGTCATCATAGGACTGTGATTTATAAAGAGTAGTTTTAAGGATATGGTGTATATTATATGGTTTATCATGACTGACTGTTGCTTGACCTAGGTCAGAATCTGTGACCCTGAAACAAACTATATTCCCTTGCTGCACCTTATAAAAGGAATACAGGAAAGTACATGCTTATCTGTTCCACTTAATTCATTCTCTGTCAAATGCATTCTTTCTTCAAGTGTCTGCTTTCATGAATGGGAAGGAAAGAATTAACACAGGGGAGTAGGTCTCCTGTATCTGCAATTTCATCTATAAATAAGGAAAAGAGCTATTTTGCCATGGCATGTAGCAAGTACAAAAGCACCAGCCTGAGTTTTACATTAGGATTTTTTAAAATTGTTTGAAATAAAAATAACAAGGGCTGACATGAAAACCAAGAGCATCATCAGTACTGAAGTAATATATTTCTCTCTTTTTCCAAAACCTCTATACTTTCAATTATGGTATATTTACATTAATGTTTCCTGTTTTAATAAGGCACAATAATCTGGAGCAGTGATGGCAAGTTGTTCTGTCACATAACCAGATCCTCAGGTAGCTGAGAAACATGAGACAGCAAATACCTACAACAAGACAGAATCCTGGGAGTAGTTTGTATATGGATGCTCCCAGAAGAGTCTGCTCCTCCAGTGAAGGATAGTTTGGCCATGAAGCTATGTCCTAAGGTATCCAGGCTCACTTTTACAGATGAAGATCTGTACAGCTTTTTTCTTATAATGCCAGTCTCAGCCATGTAAGTTCTTGGGACTTGCATGGAGTTTAAAAGCCACCCCTGCTTCAGGATACACATAATCATGTGAATTCTCCAAGTAACGAACAGAAATTATTCTTACAGTGCCCTTACCATTTGAACAATCAACTTGGGAAGGTGAAATAAGGTATGAGCAGGATATCTTTTGTTGACACTCTAACACAGGAAGAGCAGAACAAACATTGGCTTGCATCTTTGTTTCCAAGTTGCATGCCGAACACTAATCGGCATAGCGTGGTATTATCTTAAAACAAAATGGCTGCACAGTCATTAAAATAATGGAAAATCTTTACAACAAGAACTTTTACAAAAGGATATGCTACATGTTAATCAAACTTATGGCAGCTGCTAGAAGGGATTGTCAGTCTCTTTTATGACAAAAATCCACATGGGGCCAATTCACAGTGCTGGCCGAGTTACAGGTGTCACATGTATAAAACATGTATTTGGTTTAAGATTTAATTAGGACTTTCTTCTCTGATCATAACACTTTAAAGGAAAAATACACTTAGGATTTAATTTTCTTTGAGAGTGGTTATTAATTTGATGTGATTGATGTTAAATGGGAATTAAATCATAAATGTGATTATGCTTGTGGTTGGATGTTGTCTCAGCAGATTGTTTCTGCTTGTCACTTTCGAATGACTGGTGACGTGATATGGCATGTTGATTTTTATTATTGCTTAAAGATTTCACTTTATCATCATTTGTCAGGAAACTGATTTTCCTCTTAGTCCCATTAATATTAAATCTGTCATAACTAGATTAGGATAGAATTGTTATCTACTGAACCTATAAGCCCTAGGCTAAATTTTACTCCCAGGAAAAAGCATAATAATACAGAGGGGAAAACCAACCAACTAAGAAAAAGTAAAGCTGGAAGTGAATACTAACAGATGAGAGTAAATTTTTTTCCTTGTAATTATGGTATATATTTCTGTTCACTTGCTTAAAACAGATTTCAAAAGTGTTTACACCTGAACTGGAAACACACTTTTCAGTGCCTGAATAGGTAAGAAAAACTACTAAGAGGAGGCATACAAAGATGGAGTAGCAATGCCATCTTTTAAAGATAGTAATGTACAAGTTTAGAGAGGCAGCCATTTTGATTTGCCTGACAGGAAACCTGCTTTTGGCAAAGATAGTAGAGAACCATCCACCATTTCTATGGGCACCACTCCCACCCCACCCCCATTTTAGTTCAGAATGCACCTACAATAATTGCAGGATGTCTGTCAACTTACTGAATGGACCCAATGTCATTAACACACATGTAATACCCTCTTTCATCCAGAGAATTGGTGAAGAATCGTTGGTGCAATATACCCTTTTACAATCAGAGTCTAGTCTGAAGCCTGCTAGGTCAATTAAACGGACTTCTGTTGTCTCAAATCAAGCCTTACATTTGTTGCTCATTTGCACTAAACAGTGTTCTTCTTTGGTACTTATTTGATGCCCATTACTGTGATATCTGAGAACAAAGATCACTGAGAACAGATACTATTTCTACCAGAAAACAGAATTTTGTATTGTTGTAGAAGCAGAAGAATCCTATTAATCCACAAAGCACATCAGAGTACGTTCCACACAATGCAAGCCATGTGCATTCTCTACACAAGCCACAGAACACAAGCTGAGAAAGCTGTGGCATATCCCTCAGTCTGAAAAAATAATAATAATAATAAAAAAAAAAAGTCTGTTGGGGTTTTTTTTGAGAATTCTGAAGAAAAAACCCAGTTATTCAAAGCTAAGATTTTGTTTTCTAGGTTAAATTTGGATATAGAAATAATATAACCTGGAAAAATGGGAGGGCTGTGTTATGCATGATCCCTTCTTTTGTATGTCTCAAACCTAGTATCTGATTTGTTAGAACCATCTTTATTATGGACAAATTTATAGAGCTTAGATATCTCTCTGCTTGATTGATCTGCCATCTACTATCAATCTTTGAGCCACACTGTGCAAGATATGCCATCAGTTGCAAATGACACCCAGCAGGACAGATGTCTCAGGATGCTGTAGTTTCTGCGTTTCTAATAACCAGTGTGCAATAGAATATCGTTAAATGAAAAAGCTAAATTGAAGTTAGTTTTTATTCTATGAGTACTAACAATTTACAGGTCTTTTAAAATATGCTTTTCAGAGTTGAGAAATCAGTCAAAAACTAAAGCCTTCTTGCAAACACCTCATAATTTCTTTTTAAAAATGCCTTTTTTTTGGCAATAAAATTTCACTTTAAAAGTTCCTCTTTGGTGTTAATGATTAGTAACAAAAAAATTCAAAAGCAAGAAACTCCAGCAATAAGGAAGGAAGGCAACATCCCCAAGAACATTAATTGTCTAAATGACTGAGTATGACAGATTACTACGGACCTTTTCCACAAGAGATTCCATTTTCAAAGTCTTTTAATATGATACAGTGAGACTCTGAAATTCAGCATCAGTCATGTTAGACTGCAGTTCTGTTTTGTTTAGAAGATCTGTGACTTCAAATATACAGAAGTCGCTTTTGCTAGCAAGTATTAACTGTACTGGAGAATGAAAGGAGGAAGGGGTTGGATTCTGCTCTGTTGATACAGAAAACAGGAGAAAATGTAATTGAAATAAGTGGAATTACAGAGGACAAAAATGAGGCGGAGATCAGAATCAAGCCTTTGGTGAAACAGCTTATGATGTTGAATATTAAATTAATCTAATTTGCACTGTCTGATGGTGGCCATTAGTGCCTGAAGTAGAGGCAATGAAATGCTAATGTGATTAGTTAGGAACACTAAAAACAACCAGTACATTTTTCCTTTGATTGTCTGTGTGTTTAAGAATATTTCATTACTTCTCCTTCCTTTGAAATAAGGGTAAGATATAAATCATAGGCACAGATATAACTAGCGGTTGTGACGTTTTGTTACAGAGTTTAATTACATGAATCATAAAATATTGCTACAATTTTCCAAACTGTTAAGCCTTAATTAATATGAACCCACAGGGACCACCTTGATGGTTCATAATACCCTGGAATGTCTCCTCCTACAGTAGTAGTTCATATGGTTGAAGAGTGCTTTATAATTTACAGAGAGTGATCAATTATTAGAAATGAAGCTAGACAAATTAATTTAATATAAATGGGGTTGTATGGAGTTTGACTAATTCTTTTTAATTACCTATATGTTATTTTTTCAATAGTCTAACAAAGGGAACCATTATTCTTCCCCATGTACAAATTCATTAATCTCATTACTGTGCAGTATTAATATAATTTTATCACACATTCCAGAAGTGGAGCACATTGACAAACCATAATGAATCACCGCATTAGTGTACTATCACTACATTAATTTCAGGACATGCCTAGCTCATCTGCAATTTACGTTTAGACTTAGTATAAAATGAGCTGAATAAGCATGTAATTATGACATCTGCTTCTTTTCAGGTACCTCTTTGTAAATCAGTGACAAAGGAATAACAGGTTTAAATATGTGTTAACACTCTGATAGCATGTATAATTGCAATATGGCAATGTGTAATGAAGATTAAATTAGACTGTAGTGTACCTGACATATGCAAGAGTATAATTGAACTGCAGTAATTGTGGAATGAAAAATACTATAAAGTACTAATATTTCAATTCAGTAAGGTAGTAAAACCAGTGTAAAGAATAAATATTATTATTAAAATGGTGGTGCAAACAAGTACATTATTTTTATAAGGAAACACCAGTTCATAATTTTTATCTTTGGTATACTTAACATATTCTTGGTGCTTGCGAGAGTTTTCACAGATCCTACTGTTTTGATCCTTCTTGGATTTCAGGTATCTAGGCCTTTCATCTCTACAACAGCAGATAATGCCCATCACATATATATATAATACTACTGGTTTTATGAGATATAGGAACTGACTTTCAAACATCTACTGTGGTAAAAAACATTGACTCACTGAAGCTGTGTCCTTGAATGAGGGGTTTGAGGAAGGGTTATGTGCTTTGTCCTGTATATGAGACACAACCTGAAACATATGGGAGATCAAACTGTAAGCCAGGGGGTATGGCAGATTATTAACTGCATTTTAACTGAAGACATTGTCACATAACTGGTAAAATGCTTATTTAAGATGTGTATCGTGCTATATTTCAACTTCAAATCACACGTGGAGGACAATTAATTCTAAAGCTTAGTAAGAAAACAATAGGGTTTGTGTTAAATACTGGTATTTGAACAAAAATACACAACATCTATGAATGTGACTCCTGTGAAGTCTGCGATGTTATACCACGTTTATATAACTTAAATTATACTAGCATAATTTAAGCAAAAATGTCTTTGCTACATGAGCACATTCACATATAATAGAATATTATATTAATGAATTCTCATTATTATATTAAATCATTCACATTGTCAGAACGATTACTTGCATCTCTTATAAAACACAAAAACTTATGCTTATGACAGTGCATAATAACATCTTAAATATAATCTGTGATCTCTCTGTTATATCTTTATGTACAGATATGCACAGAGCCCTGTGCATATATTTATGAGACCACACAATGTATTTCTCCTGAGAAAAGATGTGTCTAGGATTTCTGCAGCTTCTTAGACTTTCGTCTGACAGCAGCTTTTTTTTGTGCTACCAAGTTGGAAAACGACAGTTCCTCTAAGTGAAACTCACACAGAAATATGTTAAAAATAAATGTCAAGCTATATAGAGGGATTTCCAGTGAAGCCATCAGAGACTGAACAACAAATAAAACAACATGTGACCTTGTAAAGAAAATTGTGACCTTTTTTTAGCTCAAACTAGATTCCCCTCTTTCAGAACTGTCTGTGGCTCTTATTATACAACTGGCTAAATGAATTCCCTTGTGATGTTCCAATAAAGGCATGTTAAGCGGCCAGATCAGCCTGCACCACAGAGCAGGTTTCATCTGGAGCACGGACCCCAGTTTGCTTGGAATTCCTCACACAGGAAGTTTACCGAGCTTCATATGGCCGACAGCCACGAAGTCTCGTTTAGGTTGGACAGGGCCCTAAGAAAGCATGCTCTGTCAAATATTTTCAGAAATTTCTCTTTGCAAGTCTTTCTAGCTTTTGGTGTCTAATCTGTAACTACACGTGCACACTTGTACGTATACATACACTCATCCTCCATGAATAACAAACACAATTTAAGCTGCTTTATCAAATTGATTTTGAGTAACCAGACACATATAGAAAGGTAAATACTATTTTAGTCCTTATATTGACAGGCTGAAATTTAGAACGTAATATCTTGTTCTGTAGTTCTGCTGCTCACACTTGGTAATTTTCATATCTCTTATCTTGTTGGCCCACTGTTTGTTGGTATCCTGGGTTTTAACAAACAAACTCCATCAATAAAAGCATTAATAGAAGTATATGAATTTAGACCAGAAAGCTTCAAACTCTCAATGTAATGGAATGGTGGAATTTTTTTCTGGTCATCTTAGTCAATAAACAGAAATATTAGAAGATCTTAACTACCTTTATTTTAGGACAGATTAATTAGTTTAAGATTAGAAGAATTATTAGTGAACTGGGACTTTTAAAAACGGTTCAAAGCAGCATTTAAATAACACTATTAAAACTGGTAAATATAGTAGTGTAAGGGAGAATGGATTTTACTTGAAATAATATAAACTCAGCCATTATAAAAATACATATAACTCATGGGAAACAGAAGTTTCAAAGATTTTTAAAATTATAAATTCTCTATGTAAATGAAACATCAGTGTTTTTATAAAGGTAATTTCATACTAATATAAAGTTTGCTTAAATTGAATAGTCATAATGAGGAAAATACAGAATTGTAGGAGCTGTAATTTAAGTTGCAATTATGGAGAGTAGGCTAAATAATGCCATAACCTTTTTCTGATGTGCTGGAATATAAATAAGAAAAAAACATAAGCTTTCTAACAGCTTTTAAGAATTGTAATTTAAAATTTTTCCAAATAATGCTGGAAAAAGTACCTGCTTTATGTACAAAATCTAGTCACCAGATTGATAGGAATGACAGTTAATAAAACTGTCAAACATTTCTTCTGCTATCTGAAAATTATTAGCCTATAGAAATATTTTAGTCATGTAACATTAATGTCACCTGAGTTTAGGAAATTAATAAGAGTATTTGCTTTTAATATGAAGAAACACTGAATAAATTTATGATTATTTTATCGATGTTAAAGGAATTGTAGTTCTGTCCTCCACATAAATGTAGACATTTTCTCCATAGTACACTTGCTAGTGCATTGTTTTATTTTGTTACAAAAATTGTAATGTGGTAGAGAGGATCTACATATAATTTCCTTTCTTTCACCAGTTCAAACAATCTCACTTTCAAGAAGTTTTCTTGATATGTACTCTACATTTTCCTCTTTTTACATTAATCTTCTAACCCCTAGTTATATTCCATGCCATCACTAGATAATTCTTTCATTTTATTTGTGTGTTTATATTCTTGAAATATTTATAGACTGCTTCCATGCCTCACATCCCCTACCTAGTCATTATTTGGCCAGTCTACGTAAGCTCTTTTAAATCTTTCCTCATAAATTTCTTCTCCTTCACTAACTTCTTTTGTTGCCTTCCTCTGAATTCCCTTCATTTTTCTAGGTTTCTCTCACAGTGAGGTGGCCTATGCTGGACACAGTGTTCCAGATGTGATTGTCTTCAAGCCATGTCGACAGTGGCCATTACCTCACTGCCTCATGCTGTGATGGTTCTGCACAGAGACTCTAAAAGGGTTTTGGCTTTTTTTTGTGTGCACATGCTTCTCATTGCAAGCTGATGTCCAATGTCTTATTAGGCAACAGCATTAAGAATTTTTATGTTATTGTTTTTCAGGTTTCTCTCTTCAAATTGCATTATACATGTTTATTTTCCATGAATATATGAGCAATCTACACACACACACACACACTTTCCATCTCCATTCCCTTACACATGTAGAGCTGAGTTTAAATTCTTCCTCTCTTCCCTCACATTTGCTAATGGGTACAGACATAAGTTCTGGGGCCTTCAGGAAGATATTGATGTTACTTCTATCCAGGACGTCCTGCCTCTTTTCTGAGTACAGAAATATGTGGGCTAAGTTACAATCAAGTCTTTAGGGTATAATCCTACAGATGTTAGTTCAGATCATCACAGTCCTGGCCTCCTCCTATCATTAAATGTGTGCTGCCTTTAAAGGCAGTAATATGGTTTGGGAAGATGAGACACAAAAAAGAAATACATGGTTTTTTGGTTTAATATGCTTATATTTTATCCAGAATGGACTCACGGTGCATTCCCAGGAATATGAGTGCTGGTGTAAGTAAGAGGAAGGAGATGCATGACAGAAGCAGGGGCAAACTAGACCACTAGCAGCTTTGGCTTGTATTGGTTTAAGATAGCAGGGTAACTGTTAACTTTAACAGTAACTGGTAGCAACAGATATGCACTATCACATTCCAATGAAGGAAATCATACTTTTGGTATATGGCCAATTCAGTCATATATATTGCTTTATATTCAAGTGTCTGCATTAAAATCTATTTTTATCCTTACCTTCAATAAATCATATTGTATGATTATGGGATAAAAGCTGTAGTATCATATGCTGAGACTATTTTTCCTCCTTGTTGTATATGTGCATTACTACTTCATGCATACACATTTCATGCAATTAACCAAGTGGGTTTTTTCGGTTAGAAAAACTTTAAAACAATTTGCATATATAATAGCATTATTAAATTAAATCTATGTGAATTGATGGATTTTCATGATTCAAAGTAGTGGCCAAATTCTTAATTATTGCAGCTTTAATAATATCGAAATATAGAACTTCTCAAAACAGCTTTATTAATTTTAATGCAATGTTTAGAAAACTCCGCTTTTTGTTGAGCAATAAGCTAATGAAAGAGCCTGACTTTTTCTTCTAATGGATTCAAGTTTTGCCTTTTTTAGTTCATAAGTTAGCACAATAATATTCAAAGTATTTAAAGATGCCATGATGACTCTGACTTGTTGTAGAAATAAATAAAGATGGAATCCATATGTTTTTCTTTTGATGGATTAAGGACCATGTTTACAACAACATAAGTTTACACTGTTGCTGGCCTCAAGTATTCTGCAGACCTTCATGGGTCAGCTCCTGCAGAGGCTCATTCTTACTCGAGAGTACAATTACAGTAACTGTTTCCATGGTTAGGGAAACAGTCTGTTCTGAATAGAACATACAGCACGATGATGACGATTTTTTTTTTTCCAACTTTTTGGTATTTGAGAACAACTTTTGTTTTCAGTACTTCAGTATTTAGTGAATTATTATAACGATAGATCAACATTCCTTAAATATAATTAAAATATTTTATATATGTTCATTTTTATTTGAATGGAGGTAGACTGTTCTTGTGTCACAGATAAGAGGCCTATTTTTTTAAGAAATATGGAGTCTCATTTCATAGCTGCTCTCCTTCCTTACTCTATTTCTGTATTTCAAAATCTCCACTGCAGTGTTAGTGCTGCAAAGACCACAGAATGAAGTTGTAAGCAAATGATTCCCAACTGCAGTTCTGAGAATATGGCTTCATTTTGCTGGTTTTAGTTTTCTCTGGAATTAGCAGCAGATTAATCTGGATAATATTTTTCAGCATTCATGATGTATTGAGATAAATGTTGAGATCTTGCACGTGTTTGTAAGGTCAAGTTTAAAATGTATATATTTATTCCTGTTAGTGTCACAAGGCCACAGTTTGCAGAGTACTTAGTCTTGATGAGCAGTTCTTCGTATTGGTGTTTATAGTCTTCAGTCCATAACAGGAAAAAATATTTGCTATTGATCACTGCCAACTATCAGCCTGTTGTTGGTGAGACTTTCCCACAATAAGCATTGCTTTACTCAAACAGCCATACTGAGTTAAGTGGATGAGACTGTGTCTAGCACTTAATGCGGGTGTACAGGCTGTTGGACAAACAGAGACTGGCCTGGTTTCCCAGCTTCTGGAATAAAAATCTGCCCTAGCTGAGCTCCTGTGTCTTCTATGGCTAGAGAGCAGCAGAGAGATGTTCCCATTCCACAGTTCTCTCAAGGCCTAATATGGCAGAAAAGAGAGCAATTACTAAGAAATAATACAAACTGTAGAACACATTTCCACTGAAGGCCCTCCAGGAAGATCTTGGTGCAGGATTATTCATGATCTTTATTGCAGTGGTGCAGTTTTGTCCATTTCATTAAGAATTTCGAAGTGTTGAAGTAAATAGTAAATTAGATTCAGGAAAAAATGGATAGCAGTATTGACAGAAGGTGTTAGCATGCTTTGTATGTAATATTTAAAATTACAATGGAAATACTATGTAGGATCATAACTGTGGAAGGAGCTTCAGTAGCGGAAGAGAGGTTTGTTTTCCTGTATTGGATTGGGAGATTTTATTCTGAAGGTAAATGGAAAAAAATAATTGATATTTGAAAGATAAAGAAAATGGCATTTCAAAGATAAGAATAGTCTTGGCTTTAAGGAGAGAATAGAAAGCCAAACTGTCTTCTGGGATTGCTCTCCCTGTTTATGCATTTGCAGGTACTAAATATTTGATGATCATTCTATGGCTTTCCAATAAGCCTTTCATGTTTTTGAGAGGCAAGCCAAAAACTGATTGTGACTTAGACACAGAGCCTGTTTCTTTGAGCATGTTTTCTATGTTTTTTTCAAGTTTTCCCCAGAAAGAAATAACATTCAGTTAAAAGTTTCTTTATTTAATTTTTATTTTTTTAACCAGTACATGGGCATTTGCGCACAATGAGTTTGAAATTTTCATATGTATAAATATTTTTACTTTTTTATTGATATTATTTGTTGTTTTCAAAAGGAATTTCCAATTACTTTTAATGGTTTTGTCTACTCAAATCTTAAAACACATCAAAAGACACTATTCTTCTTGCAAAACTTTTTACATTTACAAAAAGAGTACAGCTACTGAGGTATTGTTTTTCTTAGATGTAAATGTATTACAGAATTATAAGTACTTATTTAGAAAATTAGGAGTTGCCTGGAAATGGTGAAATAAATTAAAGGTTCATCTTGTGTTCTACAAACATAATTTCCCAAAAGCAGCTGCATTGTGAAAATTTCCTAGACCATTACCTACAAATTGTGTGGTCATTCATTTGACAGTCACTGCCTGGAGAAAATAGTGGGAATATTATTAATGGGGTTCAGCATTTTATTATCTACATGGTAGGCTTGCTTCAGCACAGGAAAGCTGTCAGTGACCACATAACGTGCTGTTTGATGTGACACTGGGAAAAGGTTAGGTGGTTCCCACATTAGAGCAGTCGTTTCTGTTAGCACACGAGTACTCAGTTTTATGGTGTATTGAAAGAAGCCACTTGGGAGGCAGATTTTGTCTTTAGAGAAATGACTGATAATAACAGGTTGGAATATGGAAAGCAAAAAAGTCTTAATTACATCATATGCAAACAGAAACACACTTGAAAATTCAGAGGTCAAACACTCAGCTGTTATAATTTGCCAAGTCCAGTTAACTACTGAGGAGGCAAAAAATACTGGATTAAGGTATCCCTTGGTGATTTATCTCTGATATTTAAAAGTACCCTCTGTAGTGCTCATTTTCTTGCTTTTTTTCTGAAGTGACATTTATTAAGTCAGCTGTGGTAGGTGGGCCAATACTAAGACCAGAATACTGCTTCCCAAAAACTTCCCAAGCCTGATTCTTTTCTGGTTTTCCTATCTTTTACAGTATTCGCCATCTTTTTCAGGATTTTTTGCAAGATTTTAGGAGAGGGGACATACACTCGTGTTTATAGTTTTGTTCCTTCTGCAAGGCATGCTGGGAGCTCTGATAAAATAAACCTTGCAGTTATCAAAGTTACCTTATATGATATGGACTGCTGGAAAACAAATGCTGTAAATTGCAATCTCAGTAAGTTTTGAGAGAATGGACCCACAAATGAGTCAGCAAAAGTAGAAAATGAGTATATCAGACTGAGAATCAAACTTAATCCAGTGTTTGAATGTATGAGAAGTCATAAGTGAAGATGAATGAGTACCTCACCACCCTTTCTCTCTTTGTTTTCACATACCATGTAATCAAATAGGTTCGAATTGTACAGATAGGTTTTTGAGAGTAAAACAGAGGCACAAACCTCTTGTAGATTAGGTGTGGAATAGAGTCTGAAGAGCCAGATTTGCAGTCAGGATATTTCACAAACTTTAGTCTTAGGGACCTTTTCAATATAGCTTCATTTCACATATTTCTTTTTAAAAATGAGAATAGACTGGTATCATCTATGTCAATGGGTCACTATGTCACTGTATAAATATATTTACCTGATCTCCTAATTGTTTCTCTTAATGCAAATAGCATCTGATAATACAATTCCCACTCAGATGGCCTAGAAAACTAAAACCTGATGAAAAAAAGAAATCAACCGGAATATGAATGATTAACCCCTTCATTCTTTCTTTCACCAGTATGAGTTACAGTAAAGCAGAATATTTTATATTTAGTAAAAGTGAAAATAGCTTTAGAGAAGTCTGAAGACTAAACTGACTTTCATTATTACAGTTTACGTGTGTTCAAAGACTCATGATTCTTTAGCTCTTTTGCATAACTAGAAGCATGTGGACAAAGTAGAGAGAAAGGAGGAAGCTTATGCAGAGATATGTTGGTCCAGAAATCCTCTTCTGAAGATAGTCACCTTCAAGCACTTGTTCTGTTTGGGGCAAAGATGGATACATGCATACACACCTCAAAAGTGTGTAAATTCTGGTGTAAATTCTCTGGCTCTCTGGTGAGAGCCCAGCACTCAAGCTAATTGTGGATGCCTCAGCCGAATTCATATAAACAAAAATCCTTAAAAATGGTACTTTGATGAGGTTAGACTTTTTTAATAACCATTCCAGATCTCTACCCATGTTTGTCCTCAGAGAAAACATATTATGTAAAATAAAACAGAGCTAAGACTTTTAAATAAATTTTGAAAATCTGCAAGCAAATACCAGTAAGTTCTTCTAGCAGTTAGGTCTGCAATATGGCCACCTTTGGAACTAAAATACAATGATTTTTATTCTGTAGTAGAGAAGGTACAGCATGAACAAGGAAGAGACATAACAAATACTATCTCTTTTGGTTTGCTTTGTTGGTTGGATTTTTGGGTGTTTGGGGTTTTTTAGAAAAAAAAAAGAAAATTAGATTATGAGTGATTAAAGGAGAGAAGTCATGTAATATATCCACAACAGAAGATGTCATTTGTTCCTAGTAAAGCAAAGAGTAATTTGCAATCTAGGGAAATAGTTGTGCAGGTAATCACCTACTCTGGCAACACAGTAATAATTTAGATTAGAAAGATCTTATCTTATAAAACTGTGGTTTTGTATGTCCTTGAACAGTCCAACTTCAGAGTGAGAGTTTATATCTCTCATGGTAAACTTGAGCTGTGCTGCAGGTGTTTTAGTTTATCACTGAAAGGAAATGACTTTTTTTACACCTAATTTAAACTGAAGCTATTCACAGTTTAAAATGTTTGGTAACAGTGACCTCTGTAATGACTAACACATTGCAGGTGGTCCGATATCAGGCCAGTGGTTAATGTTTGCTATCAAGAGAGACAGAATTAAATGTCCACCCCAGAGTTGCTTTCTTCCATTTATAGTATGAACACAACAGCTGGCACAAAAGTAAGCCACAATTAAAGGGCTTCTGAAAAGTTGCAATCTGTTTAGTTTTTGCAATAGGAGAGCCTTGCTGTTGGCATCTATTAAAATTTTGTCATTAAATTTGAAAGCAGAAATCCTGGTAAATATTTGCAACCTAAATCTCCGTATTGGACTTCTGATACTTAGGCTCCAGCATTGCAGTCCCTGCTCAGTCCAGGCAAACTCCTGTTTGTTCTGTAGTTATGTGGTTGGGATCAGTGAGTGTTTTCTCTTGGAGAACTTGAGGTGTTTTGTCAGACTTAGAAAGCTGCACCAAAGCTCCTAGTTTTCACAACTAACTAACTGAAAAGGCAGTTCACTGTTTCCATAACACCATATAAAGCAAAACTGGTGAGCCTGAAGCTTTCATTTTAGCTTATTTTCATTTTGACAAAAATTGAGCTTTTTTACTGTGCAGCTGCTGTGCAGCTTTTCCAGATGTGCGTAGACCTGGGCAGTATCTAGGCCAGTCAAAACCATTGTCAAACAGCACCTTGATTTAAAATTCTATTTCTTTGTAATGCTTACTGAGTTCTAGTATCGCATAGACGGATCTGATCCTGAATCCCTTTCATACAGTGCAATTACAGAGTCTTACATAATTCTGGGAGTACAAAAGTACTTGGTAAAAATTGGTGAGAAATTTAGGTACTACCGAAAGACATTTTTCTAGTCAGAAACAATTCTGCTATTTCTGCTATTTGCCTTGCAGTGATATGAGTTGTTACATGAAGACAGAGCCTCTGAAAGTAAAAATTAATCTGGTTCACAAAAGATAATAGCTTTCACATCTCAGAAAATGTTTATTCAGGAGGTTTCTTCAGCAGGAATTTAAAACAGCAATATTTTTGTGGAAGACAGGATAACTGACCACAACAGTTGAGGAAATATGATACATAAACGGAAGTGATTCTGAAAAGTATGTTTCAAATTATTTGATGTCTTAGATACTAAAACAAGCCTTTCATGAAATGGCCAGGATTAGGATTTATCAGCATTTTGTGAACTAGTCCTTAAAGAAAAATAGTCATCTTACTAATAGGATGCCTGGATAGGACCCATTTCACTGCTTTGTTAACTATGCACAGATGAGAATCAAGGACATTCTGTAGTGTTATGTGAAATACCTCAGCTGACATTGTTTTTTGCTGCATGAATGAATGTAGATAGAAAAACTCCACAGTATGGACAGTAGATAAAGTAAATGTAATACTAATTGGAAAAGGGATTGTAATCCAGATTATTGACATCTAGAGCCATAAGAGTAACCTGGTTTTGGTCAGGCTGAAAAACTAGAATGAAAATTGGCTATACCATCTATCAGGAGACTTCCAATATCTGCTTAATTGTTTTATTCAGCCATTCCCACTTTGGAAGGACATATAATTTTGGTTTTAGGTTTCTCTTCTGGGAAGAGGG
This sequence comes from Athene noctua, assembly GCF_965140245.1. Classification (NCBI taxonomy): domain Eukaryota; kingdom Metazoa; phylum Chordata; class Aves; order Strigiformes; family Strigidae; genus Athene; species Athene noctua. Next base: position 10,581,718 of record NC_134045.1, read on the forward strand.
AAATTTGCATTTGAATCCTGTCAGGCAGAGAGGGTGTGATTGAACTTATCTGTCCTGTCTCCTAAAAGAGTGCCATCCTCTCCATATTACCTTCTGCTAGATGTTACCCTGTAAGTTCTACTAGGTTTTATAACAGCTTTCTGAAAATGAAATATTTTAGATCTTTCTCGTACTGAATAAAGTACACCTTTTTCTCTTCAGTTATCTCAGTTTGTGTAGTAAATTTTCAGCTGGATCAAAACAAGCGCTTTGTGCAGCTGTATCAATAAATGTTTTATCTTGTACTCTTTCCTAACTCTCCCTCCTATACACTTTCAAGATCTAAAAAGAAAGCACTATGAGATATGTATGATTAATACAGGTTTTATTTATTATTGGAGGAGGGATCCAAAGACTAATATAATTATTAGAAAGAACTGCATTAATATCAGTCCTATATTAATAACAGGTTTTCACTGCCATATTTTTATTTTTTAATTAAAAATATTTAGTTTGCTAAAGTCTTTTGGTATCTAGACTTGTTCAAAACTATTCAAGTTGGTATGTTTTTTAACTAGGAATGAGTGTGGCATGGCTATCTTCTTTACATATGTAGCTTTATATATTTTATAAATCAATAGAATTGTTCATACTTACAGTGCCTTTAAGATTCTGTCCTGTTTAAAATAAGAGATATTTACAAAATTATAGAGAGAAATATGTAGACTTATCAGTAAAAAATTCCATCATTATTCTTTTTATAAGCTATACCTTATATGGCTTTCATATAAATAACATATCTGTATATTTTCTGGCTGTGTTACATAAATAACACACAAAATTATATATTTAGTCCTAACCCACCTACATTTATATGTTTAACACTAAAAATTTCCATTTGCAGTTAAAGTCTGTATATATATTAGCAAGGCCCTTTATTGTCCTGAAATTAAAGCTTTTGAAGTTTCTTCCTCCCTGAGACACAAAAGAAAGCATATAGTTGACATCAAAGTGGAGACATGCTGCTGACTAGTAATTATGGTAGCTTAACGTTGCCCAGTCCCCACCCATTTACAAGCCTGCCTTTACTTTCCTCAGCATGTACTTATTTTGATCAACACCTTTAGAAATAACTGGACAGCCCAGCTCCTTATAAAGTTTCTGCAAAATTTACTTGGAAAACAAAATACTGTTTTAATAATTTATTCTTTATATATTATTTTGGCTTTTTTAAAACCTCATTTAATTACTCTAAGTTGTAACTGTTAGCTGGGTGTTGCCAGATGTGAAACCAGACACAAGGGTGAGATTTTACAATTTAAGCACAGCTGCTTAAGACAAAATCTGGTTTAGGACACAAGAGATGAATTTAAAATACTACATTTATATTAAAAATAGCAGGATAGCTAAAGGTGTTCTTGGCAAACTTATTCACTTCAAGTGAATCCATCCAAAGTCAAAAAAAGGTTTCAAAACCCAGCAAATAATATTGGCCATCAGTCTTCTCCCCCATCCACCAAAGCAAACATACAAATGCAGAGCACTGCTCTGTTTTCAAATTAAAGCCTCAGTTCTTTCTAATGTGTATATTAGTAAGGTGAGCACTGGAATCAAGGATGAAATTCCTCTGCATCTTGGAAGAGTTTTTAAACGTCTCTAAGTACCAGGATGATGAACTCAAAAGAAGTTTATTTATCTTGGGCATTTGAGTTTACAGCTTAAGAGAGAATAACTTCAGAAATCCAGGGGAGGGGGGGAGAATGGGTGGAGGGGCAGAGTCCTCCCCATTCTTGCATATTCTACTGCATTGGCCAAATTGTTGATATGCTTAGCAGAGCGTGTAAAGTAGTGCAGAACAGCTGAAATAACTCTGCACGTCTTCTGCATGTTGACCTCTGTACATGGAGAGAGAACGAGCGGCACAACATTTACATCAATATTTTAACAAGAGATGGGTGGGTCTGGAAAAACCTATACAGTGAATAAGCCTTGTTTTTCCATAACTAAAACCAAAATAAAAATAAGTTTGAGGTACTTTAATTATAAAGTGTGTTTGAATTATAAAGCTATCATGGTTTTACTAGCTTAACCCAAATCTCATGGGTACCATGTTTGCCCTCACTGTATTCTATCTTATGCGTAGATGGCAAGCATGGAAGTCTTTGAAGATGCATATTTTCCTTCATTCTGAGTCTACCCTCAACCCAACAGACACTCACAACAAGAATAAGACAATTTAGCTACAACAAATACCAAGACAATTTAGCAACAACAAAAAACTAGAATCTTCCATCTAGCTTGATTCTTTATTTTGCCTCACTTTACAAAATTAGTAGATAAAAAGTGAACTTTTCCTACTGTTTCTCCCAAATTGCTCTTTTTCTGCCACTAAATGCTGATTTCAGTTACATCCTCAGAGCAGCAACCAACTGCAGCAGCTAATTATAACCAGCAGGCCATGCTTCCCCTGCCTTCTTACCAGGTCATTGCAACATTCATTTTTAAAGTGTTTTTTTCTAAACAGGAAAACATTTCTCCAACAAAAGTCTGTAAATATTTTTCTCAGTAGTAATAGCAAGCAATATTTAACTTGGTACTGAGGTCATTCAGAAGAGATCAAATGTGATAATGCTGAGCTTTTAGCAGTCAGATCATTTTCTGGCATTGCCATTGAGTTTTCAAACATATAAGCATAGAGATAAGCATGTTGTTGTAGATATAAGTATGTTGTCAAGGCACGATCCCAATTTCCATGATTATTAATAGGTCTTGTACAGTCTTATCAGGGATGTTATAGACCTCCCAAATATTCTATAGTGAGTTAGCTCTCATTGACATTTCTATTGATTATCCGTGCCAGATAACAATGTACACAGATCTGTGATTTGATCAAGAGATCCTGATGAAGCTCATAAATGTTCAAAATGAAACCTAAGTGCTTCATGAATACTTTCTATACCTGGAGATGGAATTGCAGAGTAACATGGGCAATGACTGTGTTTATCACTGTATAAAACATTAGCTAGTCTCTTCTCTTTGCTTGCTCTGTCTACTCGTAACATTTTATCACTTCTTCTCTGGTTTTCCTCATTTATCTTCTGTTGTGTTATTTTTTCTTTTCCTTTCATTATAACATTAATTTTCTGTATGGGCCTTCTTGCCAGTAAACAATAGTTATTCTGAAGTGTTTTGTGTTGTTTATAGGAGTCAAGTATCCAGTAGAGTAAAGCATCTATAAAGTTCTCCTAAAGCATTTATAAACTTCTCCAACAATCATTATTTACACAATACTTATCAGGATGTCATTCATTCTGTTTATTTACTGGTCTACCCATTATTGTCATCATGTTGTTTTAAAAAGAAATAAAACACACCTTTTAGTCTGATTACTTGAGAAGTAAGGAATGACTGCAGTGATGCAAATGTAAATGTTCTGCTACTTTGGCTAAGAAACATAGATTGATGGAGGAGTTCTAAAGAACAACTGTTTGAACTTCTCAATTGAGTGTTGAGAGAGGGGCATCTTTCTACCCCAGCCTCCATTCAAAAATATTAGCATCTCTTTTATTACATGACAATGTTTGATTTCCTTGCTATTACCAACATGTAGAATGGACCTTCTTCAGTGCTATTGCCCATCTGCAGTTCACCTTAGAAACACCTCATTTTATTCTCATTAAAGCAGTTAACTGTCTATGTAATGTTCACCCTTCTGATAGTGTTATTAGGCCGCAACACTTACCTACCGAATCTCAGGTTTAACATGAGAAATCAGGCTATTGATGTGATACAGAACGTTATCTAACTTTATAATAAATCTGTCAGAATTACTTGGATTTTCATTTAGAAAAGCATTTAGACTTTGCAGTTCAAGGACTCTGCAGCTATTTGTCTATATCTGCCTATGTATATTGTGGGTTTTTTTAAAGTGTCTCTTTCAAATCACTGCTGACTGCCTGGTATAAGGAAAAAGAAACAGAAACTTGGCAATGGTCAATGACTTTGCCTTTCAACATAACTGAAGATATTACACACTGTCTTCAAAAAGTGTTGTGAAATTGGACCGTTGACAATTATATAATAATTTATAGTGGCTTTATTTCTTAAAAATAAACCTTTTGCTAATTTTGAATGTGTCAGAACAAAACCTTCTCCAAGCTTCATATAAAAAAAAGTCCGCAGACATTGAAGAAAATTCTGTGCTACTCAGAACCCTAATTCACTGTGTGTATTAGGATGTCAAATTCCTCTCACATGACTGCCTCAAAAGAACAGCCTGATTATGTGGGAAGTCACTGTTGACTAGAAACAAGTTTTTGTGATAATATATGAACACTTGTTATTTCTAATTTAGTTTAAAATCCTAGTATTTTCTTTTCATTCTCACTTAGAATAGTAACTTGCCATGCAGAGTTCACTGCTAATTAAAAATATTAGTAGTGTTAGCATTGGAGACTAGCTAAGTAACTTGTCTTAGTAACAATTCATCCAAATCAGAAGCAAGAAGAGGGAACAATTTTAAAATTAATTGTGTAAGAATATAAATACATATGAAGAATAGATGGTACTGAATTTCATTAAATAATTGAGTACATAAGAGTCTATTAGCTAGTTAGAAATCATGACCCCATTTAACAGTTATGGACCACCATAGCACCTAATCTATATTAGTTGATTTGTGTACCCTTTATGATCTGAACCAGATCCCATAACGTCAAAAATCATAGCTATCACATTGAATTATAGGCCATTAAGAATGCAGGATCAGCAAAATCAGATATATGTGTCTCAAGACTGAGCTCTGCTAGCATATTTACAGTGAAAGAGATTCTGCCCATTGAACTTAAAAAAAAATCAAGTATCCATCCCCAAATGCTTTCAAGATGAAACGGAGCATGGGGTAATCAGTTTAAACTGCCTTTAGTTGGCTTTTCATTGCAGTCTGTATAAAAAAAAAAAAATTAAATCATTATTTGTATTTTCTTTTAAGAGCTGAATATACATAGCTAGCTTCTATTATTCTGTGCATATTTACCCACAAAATTTAGATGAACAGATAATTTTAAACCGACTCATGCTTCTAAATCCCACAGCAGCTGTAGTTACCTGTGATGGAAGAAGAAAACTACTGATTCTATGTAAAAATATGGTAGAGAAAAGAAATACATCCCTGAACTTACTCAGGTTTTGCTCACTAAAAAGAACAGCCAACAGTTCTTCATGACAAAGTATGATGGGAATACATGAAATACTTACAGAAGTTAATCACAGAGCTTTAATCTAGCAAAGCATGTCTTATAATTATGTATGACACATAGTATTATCTCATGCTTTATTCCAGAACCTCATCTTTTCTGAGATATAAAGTGAAAGATATCAGCATAGTTTATTTGGGTATTGTAATATTATTGTAACAATAATGATTCCTTCTGATGAGGTGCAAATCTATTACCTAAATATGCGAGGCTAAATGTCAATATTTAGCAGTTCCATTGCCTTCTGTTTTTCACAGAAAAATCTAGAAACATCTTCTTTCCTTTTCTCAGTGGCTTCTCACAATTGTCCAGATTGGGAATTTAATTAGCAAAAGTTATATCACAGAGGCTGTTGATATTTTTGTTTTGTAATTTCAGTCTTGCAAATCCTCATGCAGGTTCCTAACTAGAGGCAGAATACAAAATTGTATTCACTTCCACATAAATATATAAAACTTCTCTCAGCTATCAATTTTAAAATAGCAATGAAATTAAGCTGTTACAGAATTTGTAGTGACTTGAACCTAAGCAATGTGGGGCTTTACCAGATCTCATACAGCCTCATAGGTGTGTATGTAAAATAGCCTAGAAATTGAAATTGCAATTTTTACTTGACGAATTTTTTTTCTTGTTTAGTAAACATATGCTATTTGTTTTCAGAGTATAGTGAATATTTAGTAGGTAAATACAAATGCAATGTATTTGTGTTTGGACAAAAATATGCACATAAATGAAGAAGTAGAGATGAATATGAAAACTGACCTAGGAGTGAATTAATATAATCATTAATAATTTTAACTGTATATGTAAAATAGCAATCTCTGATGATCAGATATTCCAAAAATTCACCATCATCAGATATTCCAAATGAAATATGTGTTTGAATGTATGCATACAATTTCTTTGCAACGTATGTTCTTTTTACAACAGGTTGTATGAAACCTGCAAGCAAGACAGTTCAGCTCTCTCTGTGTGCTCTTTAGTACGGACACATCCACAGAGCAAGCTGCCCTTCTATATGTCGTGATACCTTCCCGCTCCCCTCCAAAAAGGAGGCAGAATGTTATGAGAGCCCTGGAGTCCCTTTATAGTGTCCTTTGCACGTAGAGCTATGATAACATACATTCAGGATTCCATTTCAATATACAGGGACTAGATCTGCACTTTCAAATTTTTTTTTTTCATATTATAAAACTTCATATCCTTCTGGTAATGTGTTGATTTACAATTTGGTTGCTTGTAAAACAGATCTGGAAAATACAAATGTAGGAAGGTGTAATTGCTGGGAGAGGCATATATAGCTAATATTCTTTGACATTCTAGGGCATACCCACACAGTAAAGACTGTATAAGTGAGACAGGCTTTTTTTTTTTGCTTTTACCAGTAGATAACTTGAAATCCCTAATACAAAGTAACCCTTTCCAATAATTCTTTATGTAATCAAGAATGCAATGTGCTAAAAATATCACCAAAGCCAAATCACTTAGTCCTAAATTTAATGAAGATTTTAGGCCCAGACTTCCAATATGGGAAATCAATGGGAAGTTAGGAGCCCAAATGCTTTGTTGAATCAAGGCCTCCAGGCTCAGTTGAGATTCCCATAGTGATCACTGGAAGGACTTCCATTAAAGCTCTGGATTGCTTAATCACTTCCATATCTGTCTGTTGGTACCCACCTGGTTCATTTACATTTATTTTGTGGGTTTTATTAGGGGCTAAAAGTGATTCTTTTAATGCATCTAAGATACAGTTAGGCACAGTTTTGAGTAGGGTCTAATATATTATCTAAAATATTGTAATGCCTACCTGCATTTCCAAGTACATATCTACAGCACTAGTAACTGAAATATGCAAATCTTAAATTATAGTTTTTATTTTTTCTGCTTCAAAACCATTATTTTAAAATTTCTATCTTGAATGCAACCAAGAATTCGAAGAATTATTGCAATAATTTTTCCTACCACCGTCTGGTATCGATCAAAGACATTTGGAAAATTGGCCCAGTTTTTGAATCTTTCTAATTTTTAAGATGTTGAGGAATCAGGAAAAAAAAATTCCAGATTTCAAATTTTTCACTAACTAGAAAATCTGATCAGTAGAGATAGATGAATAATTAATTCTAAATAATATTTCCTGGTTTATTACTTTAATCCTACTAAGTAATCAGTTTTATCTTACAGTATTTCCCAGCTCATATTAACTGGTTTCACTTAAATAATTCACTATGGGCCAAAGCTTGATTGCACTGAAGTCAGTGGCAAAAATCCCATTTTCTCCAGTGACAACAGCATTTAACCCTGAGGAACTGACCTTAAGGTTAATTAAATGTTTGAGAAAACCTGAAGTGATTTATAGTTTCATGCTGAAAGCAAGAAAAATTCACAGTTTTGTTAGGTTTTGATGTAAAACAAGATAAAATCTAGTGCTTTCAAGCTGAGTTTCACTTTCAGTTTTTATTTTCTTTTAAAATCTGAAACTCAGAGAAACTCAGGTTAACTGAAATGTACTATGAGGATTGCACACAGATTTTTTTTTTCCTTTCTGTAACTCCTTAAGAAGTTGGATCCAGAAAGTTTTGTATACCTTTCCTTTTGTGAGCTCCTTCACACATCTCTGCTAATAATAAGTCTTTTTATTATAGTTTTGGTTTTGTGATGGTTTTTTATTGGAAGTACTGCTAGCAGTGCTGGGTACATTTCTTCAATATGCATGTAAACAGTCATGAAAGAAGTAAAAAAGAAAGCTTTCTGTATACACATTTAATGGAATGGACAGCATTAGTTGAGGAACGTTATATACTTGATTTGATTAATGAGTATTGGGGAGATTATTTCTCATCTTGATTCATGTGCTTAAACCCTGTAAAGTAATTTAGAATCTAATTAGAATATTTTCCAGAATATTATGCTGCTTACATTATCCTTATGGAATACAGAAATTCAAATCTATCCTCTACATAGCTATTTTTACACACAGTAACATGATTCATTTTACTAGAAGGTAACCAGCTTACACATGCAAGTTCACTTAAAGATAGTAAACTTTATTCTGTATATGTTGCTAAAAATACCCAATACTAATGTGTTACTATACAGATTTCTCAAGGCTTTATGTACAGTTGTGCTTTTCAGTAAAAACAGGGAAAAGTTTTTCCACTGTAATTGCGTATAGAATATTAAAGGTTAGGCTTTGCATACGAAAATAAAAGTACTTTTTCCTTTTGATTTTCTCAGCTAGTATCCATTCAGATAGAAGTTGACTATATGTATCTCTCTGAGAGTGGAAAAGGTACTGCTATATGCAGAGTTTATAGGTTGGAAGGCGAATTAAGGTAAGTGTTTATCAGCAGCTGTGCAAAAAAAGACAAGCACTGAAATCATCAGTAGCTGTGTAAGCAAAGAGATCAAACTGAATGGACATTGCAATGTTGAACTGAAAGTCATATATGCACAGAGTTCAAGACTTTATGACTTTCCTGATTCTGTGAAGAGGCTTTTTCGTAAGAAAAAGAAGCAGGAAGCACCTAAAACAGCTCACAAATTTGCATGACTCAGTTAATCTGATAGTAAGATGATCTTCACCATCAGAACAAAATACTAATAGGAGGAAGGGTGTTCGGGAATTGCTTGAACATCTCAGTATTCTGAAGCTCTCTGTTGCTTGCCCATGCTCTAACACCACTGCTGTTCTTCATATTTGGTAAAAGGGTCTGGAATGATTTTTCTTTGTGTCTCTAACAAGGAGGTACCAGAATAAAATCATGACCAGAGACCCTAAAATGGGCAAAAGGAAGACCTTAATAATGAGCTAAATGTAGACACATAGAATAGGAAAAAGGTAATGAGCTCTTACTTTTTCTGTTGTTCCTGAGTATCTACATCTGGCTGGTATTTTATATATTTCCTCTTTCCTCCTGCAGGGTATTTTTCATGTTCTCTGCTTTCAGTTGGCCTTCAATTACTGACCTTTAATAGAAAAAAAATTATTTCAGGAGAAATTTTCTGAAACCTAGACATTTAGAGAGAAGTCTTCTACTGTCAATGTTCTTGATCATGGAGAGCTGAGACCCAGTTTATTAGAGTGAAACATCCTTCTAAGAGAGATAACAGCTTTTTAAACTGTATGTCCACTATTTAAACTTGGAGTAGCCTAATTTAAGGTCACAATATTTAAAAGAATCTCTTAACTTAATGAGTTTCTCTTTTCTCTGTTCTTATTTGGGACTGACAGGGAATGCTTTGGACTCCTGTAGATTGTATGTTTGTTTTCAGAAATTCTATCCGACCTTCACTTTCCTGGATGTTTTTAGTGTCTCTCAGTGTGCAATAATATCTAAAGTCTTATTTTTTGTGCTTATGTTGTGCTAATTGTCATGTATATGTTGCCTTAGTCAAAATGGCTTAAGAGGAAGTGCTGAAAGTAAGGAATAAGGCAAATGACCTTTAAAAAAGGAAATACAGCTTGATTGAAGTATCCAAAATACCTCCTTCATTGACAATCTATTGAAAGCCAACACTTCTCTGCATTTTGAAAATGTTACCAGAGGACTGCTTTTCTCTATTGTCTACTGTAAACACAGGTACTGCAGAGGATCTAGAACAGTGAGGAGACTGTAAAATAGATTTAACTTCACTGAAAACAAACCACTGTTGGTATTTGGGGACGCTATCTATTGTATTATGTATTGTGGAAAAGAGGATGCTTCAGTAAGATATAGCACAGTGATCATCACCAGTTGTCATCACCTGTAATTACCACAAAACCAGGCAAAATGTAGGAGAGGAAGAATACTGTTGCTTAGATTCTTGGTAAGTGAAGTTTCATTACTGAGCCTCTGGAGAGGTGTAATTATCTAAATGCTCTGTACTCCTTGTCTGTCTTTCCCCTGAATCTTTTCCTAGCTGTTACATGGCACTAAAAACTTGACTCACAGATTGAAATCCATGATTCCAAAGAACTGGAATTCTATCTATGCATTAATAGGTATTTATAAGCTAACAGTAAATGTTTTATATTTATTTGGAGATTAGGAAAAGGGAAGAATGCCCTGGGTGCCATCTAGTTATAATCGACATATTGAAGGCTACATTTGATATACATTAAGTTTTAGTAGATGTGTCTGAATATAGAACTGGGCAACATATTTCACATTATTTTATACTCCTTTCCCCATCTTTGCATCTATAAAAAGATATTGAAGGAATCATTGATAAGGTTCCAGGTGTCCACTGCTAGCAACTTCACTGCATTAAGGAACAAACTTTTCAAGTTTATTTTTTCAGTTTAGGCAGTGTTGCACATTAGAGTGATTCTTAGCTATGTTGAGGAAAATAATTATGAGAAAATGAAAAGAGAGAAATATTTTATAAGAGGATTCAGTAGCATAAGCCCCAAGTATTTTAAAAGAGGATTCAATAGCTTATGTCCCTAGTCTATGTTGTACCCACTGGTGATATTAGAAAGCATCAAAACCAGGATGGAACATTGACAAAATATTTAGCCTTGGATATCATAGGAACTATTTGAAAATCCTATTATGGGAACCTTTCTACTTGCTTTGAGTAAACTGCAGGTTTAAGTTGTGGCTGTTCAACAGAAGAGTATGAAATATTCAATTCTTAAGAGTTTGCAGAAGAACATTCAAGCTTCTGGCTATTGCTCAGGAAGCTTATAATTCATATGATTTTTTGGTAAAAATTTTTGGAACATATATAAAATTTGAATGTATCAAAGGTTTTGTTGGTGCTTTTCTATGGTTTTTTTTTTGAGAAATATGACTATGAGTTTTGAAATTATGACTTTTGATGAATAATGAGAATGTTTCCATCACTGAAACACAAGTACTGCTGCAGTTTTCACTGTTGTATAGTTCTGGAGATTACCAGATCAGAGCTGATCAGGACGCTAAATCTTTGCATCAGGTATGATGTTGCGCAGTGAAAGCAATAAATTCGGGAAAACCCGACTTTTGCTTTCTGATTCGTACTTAAAGCTGTGGGGTGCCATCAAAACCTGCACAGATTTTGACTCTTGGTAGTGAACAGTGAGTTAAAAATCTGCCAATTTTGTTGGCAGATGGGGAACCCCTCCCCATTTGGGGGTTACTGCTATCAAGTGGTTTTTTAACTGGTGCAGCACATCTTTATTTACAACTGTTACGTACTCAGCACAACTTGTAAAGTGTGTTTTTTTTCTAAAAGTTTCCATGTGATACAGGTCTATATATTATATTACACTTATAAAATCCCACCAAACCCTTATGAATTAAAAGATAATTAGTGGTTCAAAACACATAAGACATTAGGCCAGAAGTGTCAAAAATGTCATGAAAGGCCATAAATCATAGTATACTTGCATTGATCCCTTATATAGTTAGTTTTTAAATCATCTCTTTAACACCTTGTAAATGTACAAACAACTATGAACCCAAGGGAAACTTTAATATGTTTTTCATACATATTTTAATTTCATCTCAAAGTACTGGCTGCATAAAAATTAAGTCAGACTCACAAAAACTCATTGATTTCCTCTGGATAAAACCCATCTGTCCAAACTAATTTAGAACCTTTTTGAAGCTGTAAAGTTAGTCATGCAACACTGAGGTCATTATGGACATCCTGTACTGTAGGAACTCTAGTGTAATTTTAAGAAGGTAATTTTGTTATATTTACTGTATTTAAATACAGTGCTACTTTTAAGGAACAAAAGCCTTACTGTGTAACTGTATTGAAAGTAAACCAGAAGCTGTGAAAAGTGAGATCTGTTCTTTTCCTTGTGATTAATGCACCTTTCTGCCAAAATTGAAACTTCTTAACTGAGCTCATTTAATACAAAGTAAACGAATTCTGCTCTTTGGATTTGATCCGCTGGCTAAGCTCTATAGATAAGGGTCTAACAGTGAATAGCTTTCATTCTAAACAAAGGATGTTTTGATAGAAAGGTCAGAGCTAAGGTCTTTTATATTGTGATAACAGGAAAGGGAAATGACATATTAATGGCAATTCAAGCCATGGTGGTCTGCTGAACATGGTGGATCCAAAAGAAAAAAAAAAAAAAGTCTGTAGCGCTATTTTTTTAAGGACATCAGTTTTTAATTGGTCTTATTTTGAATGACAATTTCTTTCATTACAGTTGACAAGACAGAGATGACAAAATGTACAACACCACTACCACAGGGAAGACTGAAAAAAAATCTGTGTATTGATCTAGATTCTGCCCTCGAACATTTTGCTGCCAACCAGAATGTTAAGCAGGCTTAGCCCCTGTGAGTCACACTTGTAACAAATGGTGATCTGTAGCTAATTTTTATAATGCGATAGACTTTAATTACATGCTGAATCACTTGAATAGGGCAAATAAGTTTAAATTAAGAGGTTCTCACTGTGGTTCAGGACATGTACATCCTTTTGCATGCTATACATGCGGTGTTCGTGATTTTGAGAACAGAATTTCTCGTAGCAGAAGCTTCATAGCTTGCACAACTGAAAGCATGGGGAGTTTTAAAACATTTCTGCATATTACAAAAATATAAGCTATCAAGCAGTTGCAGGACTAATTCTACCATGGAAATATTTATTCTGAGATAAACAAAATGATGTGATTAGGCAAGGCAGTCACTTCAGTGAAGGTACTCAAAACAGTTATTTCACTCCCCTTCCCAACCTCCCACCCCTCCCCTTGGGGCAGGCTGCTTTATCTAGAGCCAGCTGATGTTATCTGTAATGCCAGCAGCTTCTTACATATCCACATTGAGTCCAACAATTTCATGACATAGTATGATAGTGTAGATTCCCATGTTACCTAATGAAGTCTGACTTGAATAGAGTTTCTTTTATGCTTACTAGAGTATCAACACAGAAAACAGCAGGATCAAGTATTCAAGATGCAGTGTCAGATGACAGCAGAATAGTACATTTTTCCTGTTCATGTCTCACATCTCCAAAGAGAAGACTTCCCTTTGCCTGCTTCCCTGCCTTCTCCCTTGAGATGCATTCCCCACCAGTCAGTCACTTTGCATGTCAGGCAGCAACTGCTAAATTGGCAACGTTAGCAGAAGTTGCTATCCCTTGCTACTATATCCAAGCACTGTAAGCTGCACTCTCCTTTTCTAAACTGCCACAGCACAAATAATGCCATTATATTTGGTTGTAAAGGCCTGTCAAGCACTTCAGTGACACCAGATAATTCTGAAGAGCATCATATAGGAAAGACACCAGAAACCAAACGACCCCCCCCCCACTCATGTCTTCTATTTAAATGAACTTCCACAGAAGATTAGAACCAATCTCATTACTTACAAATTGGGATATTGCATGCCATCTCTCTGGATAATCTTTAAGAGTACACGAGCCCACCTTAGAAATACTTTGTCATGCCATCTGGGAGTAGCTCTGGGAAACAATTCTTTTTAAAAAAATAAAAAAATCAGCTGCACACAACTGATTTCAGCTCCAGCAGAGAGAAATGCAGAAACTCTAAAAATGTTGCTTACTCAGGAGAGAAGCTGTGTACCTCTAACCCATGTCACACCTGAGGTGCACACCAGGTTGATATAACCCAGCTACTAGGCAAGAAGCAATAGGAATTCCAATAACTAAATTCTGCTTTTCAGTGTCCATTCCCTTGTCTTACAGCAACCCAGCTGGATGGCTGTACTATTCCTGCAGGGACTTAGAACCAATAACTTTTATTGAATCTCGATGGAATCCCGTATCAAAGTCTAGTCATGATGAACCTCCTCGCCATATCTCCTGTCTTGCCAGTTAATAATTCTCAGAGATCTCAAATAACAGGCACTACTGTTCACACTATTTGCCAGCTATCCCACTCAGAAAAGAAAAATCCGCCTCTGAATGATATACCCTAGTTTCTTTCTAATATATTTCCTACTGTTTTCCCATAGTACCTGGTGTCTCTCTCTGTCTTTCTTACCATACCCTACAGTGCTGTGAAAAACTTATTTCAAATGGTTCTTACTTGGGTAGCCAAATACTGTTATTTTACTGAAGTGTGATTGTAATGTAAATGTTTATCTTTTTACTCATGACACTAAATGATATCTGAAAAAATAAGATATCAGCTAACATTTTGTTTTAGAGAAAGCTTTTAAATGAAGAACTATCTGGATACAATCACTAGTGCAATATATGCAAGTGAATAAATGTGATATCACTTTGAAATTTTTTTAAAGTTATAAAATAATAAACAGCTCTTTATGAGATAGTTAAATTTTGTCAGATTTTAATCTAGTCATGGAATGAAAACAGTTTCCCATTTTGTAGTCTCTTACCAAGTAGTAGTAACTTCTTTCAAAATCAAATTTCTTCCTTTTAATAGGTAGCTATTTAAGCACCATATGAACAAGGCAGCAGTGTGTTCTAAAATGTTTTAGGAGTCCTCTGGATTTTTTTCAGCTCGCATTACAGATATGTAATTTAGCTCCTGCGTTTGACCAATCATGGTACAAAAAAATAAACCTAATATGCAAAGTTTTTACCAGTGCCAAAGTTCATGAAACTAAATGAAACTGCATTTATTTATTTGCTACTTAAAAAAATTAAGAGAAGAGCATACTCAGGAAACATCATTTGAGATATGACTTGATTGTGAAATAACTTCTCATAGAACTGTCACAATTAAAAATGATTGTGCAGTTGTAGGTGACATCAAGGACAAGACCATTGCGAAAGTCAGTGTGCATGTGCATGTAGCACTTATTTTATAACTATATTCTAGAAGACGGAACAGGCATCTTCTGAAACCACGCTGCTCTTGACCAAGCTACTAATTGTACAAGACTGATTTCGATCAATATGCTTAAATGATAGACAATTTGTTCTTCCATGGTTCCCACTTCACTTTGTAAACTGGGAAGAGGGCAAGCAGAGCTCAAGGGATATGTAAGTAATATTCTGCTACATAGAAGAGTGAATTTAATCCTTAGAGCTCACCCTGTCACTTAGAGGTAGCAATATAATCTTCACTCATCAAACCACTTTGCAAGTACAAACTAAGCAGGATTTTCTTTAGCAGTATTTTCCACTAGCAAAGATTCCACTCAATCTTTTTCTTATTCTTAAAAAAAAAAAAAAAAAAAAGAAATCCAGTGGTAAAATTAATAATGAAGGAGTAACATGCTTGTAGCAAATATGTCAAGAAATGCCAATATTTTTACTGAACAGTGGAAAAAAGGTGAATTCATTTACCTTGTCTTATTTTTCCTGTTATCATAGTTTTTATCGCACTCTCAAAATTTCCTGCATTATGCTGTCCTATTCAGCGTTTCACTGTCTCTATCTTTGAGGGAACAGTTCATCATAAAAAAGGGGAACATGTTGAAACAATGCAATTGTTCCTTATATTCTCAAAAAGAGTCTTATTTTGCAAGGTTGTCTTTAAAAATTCATCCATCACATTGTTTTATATGATCTGTGTCTTCATATCTTGTAGTCCTAATGTTTCCCAAGACATAACTGTAATATAAGAGGGTACTACTGTCTGTGTTATAGTGAGGGGAAATTAAAGTACGAAGTGGCTATGTGAATTGGCAAAATCACAGAAGAGGTCTATGGGGGAGCAGGAAATTGAATAGCAGCCTTGTAGCTTAGACTTCTCTTTGAAAAGAATAAAATGGTCCTGGATCTACTGAATGGTTATTGAAATCAATATGCAAGAAATAAAAAATAGATGTTTGCTAGTTTCTGCAATATTTTGCCTCTGAACTAAGGTTTGTATTTCAAATTTCAAAACTGATGTACTTTCAAATGAGAAAAATAAGCAGTCAAGAAGAAAAAGCAAAAGATATTAAAACTATAGAATTCTGAGTAAATCAATGTAAAACACAGATAAATACATATAGCTATGTAATTAATGTGTGTGTGTGTACACACATGGAGTTGAGTTCCGTAAAAGTTGTCCTTCCTCCATCACTTTTAACTTTATTGTTAAAGCCATTTTCTGTCAAGGCAAGATATGTTATTCCAAGTACACTTCAGATTTTTGTGTAATGCCTTGATGACAAAAAAATGCCCTCTTCTTCCATGTCTTCATGCATATCTTACATAACTTTATTAGTATTCATCTCATAATTAATTTCTGGTTTTGATTGATAGGATTATAAAAATTGAAAAATACGGCTCTTAGAAACAGACTCAGTATCAAGTCTTCCCAGTTATAAATTACAAACATACACATGTTAATATTGCATGATCTTCGGGATCTTAATTGAACAACCTTATTTTAGTACATCATGGTTCTGAAATGCCAAGTCTGAAACAAAAATCAAGAGGCCGGAACATGGCATATTTCTGTATGACATTCAATGCTAATTATTAGCTACGTCAAGGAGGTCTAGAGTTGTTATAATACTGAAGTCATTAGCCTGACTGTTTATAACCTATTATTTAACTACAGCATAGCATTAAAGAGTCAACTAGCTACATTTGCTACTCAGGGAGAGACATTTATCACCAAACAGAAATTCTATTCACTGTGGTTTTCCCGACATTTTGCTCAGCTGTTCATACATATTGGAAAACATGATTATTAAATTGCTTGTTAAATTCAACATAAAGTTAATTTATGAATTAGAGAAATATACTTTACTAAGAATTATATTTAACAGGGATGAGCCAATGTCCTAACATTAATATTCATACTCAGAAGGAAAGAGAATTTAGCAACAGACAGCTTCCTACTATGAAATGAAATTAAATAGCTAAAAACAAAACAAAAGAAAAAAAACCCTGTACTTTTTCTTACCCTGGTTTTACTTTTATGGTTAAAATCAGAAATATTGATAGATGAAATCTTAATGTCTTTGTAATGAAATTTTTTTGAAACTTTATTAGAATTTCATCTTCCTTTCTGGGCCATTTCTCATCCATTTCATTTCAGACAATGACAGCCCTGTAGTGATCTTCTGTTGACATATTTTTCCCTTTGCCTGTCTTTCAATCCATCCATTTTTATGCTTCTGAGGATTTGTTTACTAAAATCTAACAATTTTAAAGCTCTTCAAAAGACTTTGCTTCCTTCTGAATAATTTTTTTCTGTTCTCACACATCTTCCATTTTCAGGCATTAATTTATGAGAAAATTTTTACAATATGTCATGAGTTAAAGCTGTAAATTGAGGATGAAATTTCCACCTGAGCAGAACCTTCTGAGTGTTGCAAAATACCAGTAACTTCTGTAGCCACATTTATTTGATGTCAAGAAAAAGGAAGAAGGATTACAAGTTGGAATAATTAGTATTGGAAACTAATCTTCACATTGAACTCTAATGGAAATGAATGGGGGAGTTTTTGAGAGAGACTTTTAATCACCACTTTTATAAATAGTGAGCCTCTTATCACTGCCTCTGAAACCTTTCATTATTTTTTTCTTTTCAGACTTCTCCTTTTCTTTCAGACTTAGAACTGGTTCTTCTAGTCCTAACAACAGACAGTTTAAACACACAAATAAAATCTAACATCTTTGAAAAAATAACTGGAAGGGAAAAGATGATAGCTAGTACAATACACATTAAACTGACTGTAACCTTGAGAACAAAATTAGTAAGTGCAATGGCCATCACCCCAGTCCAGTTAACAGAGAATTAACTAGTAATCCCTGGAGTTAAACTCATGACTTTCTAAAGAACTTTAGCTAAGTACTATAACAAATTGGTATCTTCTCTGAATTAGGCCTGTAAGGGATTCATCAAAATTGCCTGAACCTTAAGGCTCAGTAAAAAGTTCGGTTCCATGATAAGCCACTTTGGCAGAGGATAAGACGAGTGTGCTAATTTAAGTACCTTGAGAACATATCAAATTTGGATGAGTTAAATTTCATATTAATACACCGCAGTGTAGCTATTTAAGTAGGCATTATTCAGATATTCCATTCAATTATATTTTTATCTTTAATAGTTAAGACATTTCTGATGCCAGAAACTTGGCATCATAACTAGTAATACATTAATTTATATAGAGTGAGAATTTAACCAAAAGGTTCAATGCCTTTAACATAAAAATTGAGGAAGTATCAGAGCTTTTAGAAACATATCTAAATTTTTGCCACCCAATTTTTAATCTACAAACATTTTGATTTACAGGAATACTTGCATCCTCCCATGTGATAGAGGAAAGGTGGTTTTTTGGTTTTTTTTCAGTGCCATTTATCTCATTGTAATAAACCAGTACTTCCTTCCCTACTGATCAACACTGATATCATATCACTGGTAATAGAAGCTACTTCTGAAGTGTATGGAAGATCAGTATAATCTAAAATCAATGATCTAAACTGAGGCTGGTTGTTCTATAATGTGGTTTATGTAATTTGATAACGCCAATCCTAATGGAGTTAAATATAATCCATTGAAATTTCAGGATGCAAGGGTCAATAGGGAGTGCAATGCCTCGCTTCCCAGCAATTACCACTTATTACTGGGGCAGTGCTTTGACTTTGCTGTTCTGCTTGCCTCAATAAATAATATTTGGAGACCCTGCAGCTGCAGTCAATAGAGTACAGTTTTATTGTCACAGCTTCATAGTCAGATCAATACCAACTCTTCTGAGACACAGGAGAGAACTACCACACGCCAATCTAATGAAACCATGTGTTTTTATGATTCTGAAATTATACATTTTATTCACCGCTTATGCTTAATGTCACTGTTGCTTTTAATAGGGCCCTTTTGACTAAACTTTTATGTGCCCTTCACATGATATTTATGCATACAAAGAAAGGGAATTTGTGTTCTGAAAATGAGTTATAGTGAACCAAAATTGCAAACATTTCCTGTTTTTTTTCCTGATGTCAGCTTCAGTTACAAGACTTCCCTATGCTGCTGTTGCAGGGTTTGAGAATAAACTAGAAAATAAACAAAGTGTCTAGTGGACCTCATGCTGCAGTTTAAAATCCGTTAAAAGGCAATGTAAGCATCACTCTGGAGTGTGATTCTAGGCCTCAGAACAGAAACTATTTAAAAAATATTGTTATTTTAAAATATGTCCAAACAGATATCTGCATCTTTATGAAATTTTACCTATGACAGCTTGCTCTGCAAAGACTGGACACAGAGGTTGGCTGTGCAGCTCTAAAAGAAACTTAAGTGATTTAAAGAAACAAGTTCCATCGAAGAAAGCTGGGCTCAAATCAGGAAGGGCTTTTAAAATGCATGTTAAATTGAACTGTGCAAACATCAGTAGTGATGTGAATAAGTGTCAGGGAGTATAAGCTGGTGTAAGGAGTTCTGATTTAAATCAAGAAGGTATTGATTGTAAACTCGTTCAAGAGTATGCGAATCTTTTTCTTCTTAAATGGGACATAGACTTTCCTACTATGCTGTATAAATAGATACAAGTAGTGATGTACAATATTTATATTCTGAGATTTGCACAAACAAGACAAGTTTTCTTTTTTACCCGTCTCCTTTTCATCCTGCTTTTCATCACAATCATGTATAAGGTGCATAAAAAAATGCTTTAACAGCTCAAAATTAAGAAATCAAATTGGTTCTGGAAGTAAAGAAAATTACAGCCCTTTTAGGTTAGTGACAAATAAAACATACAAAAAGAGTCAATACAAAAGGAAAGGTATAGAAAATGTCTTTACATTGCAGCTATTTTCACTAACATTTTCTTTTAAATTATGTGACCATTTTCCAGGAAATATATTATACCATGGAAGCAATTTTCTTTACAATTATTTTTTAACTAATACATGTATTTTTTACATCTCATGCCAGTGATGATTCATTACAGGATTACAGAAATAAGGTGATCAGTCATTTTCATTGGGTTAACATAGATGTGCTTTCAGTGAATGCTTTGGGAACACCGAAAGCTCAATTTTTGCTGCTGGTAAAAATCCCACAAGATGTATAGACACTGAAAGTCTGTTCGGTGATTTAAAGTCAGGTAAAAAAGGTGAGGAAGGATTTCAACATTTTTTTAAAACAGAGACCCTCTTTCCAACACCTTCAGGAGGGAGTTTTCCTTTGCAGTAGCATAAATATTTATAACACTCACCACCACCTGCACAATCATCCCCATAAACTGATATGCTCTCATAACTACTGGTAATGAAACGTGTTTTACGCTACAAGCCTTTGGCAATGTGTCTATGCAGTGCAGACATTATCAAAACAAGAGTGCTAGCAAGCTGACTACTGTGGCACAGCTATTGGCTATTTTGAGGTGTTTTCTTTCCCAGATGCACATATGTATGTATACAAAACTACAGCAAGCAGTGTTGCCTAGAAGCTAGGGCAGACTTTTGGGATTCAGGTTCTATTTCCATTTTTTTCCACTGATTTACTGGTAAATTTTTGGGAACGTTATGTTTTCATAACTGAAGTTGCTACTTGTAAAATAGAATACTGATACCTGATTATTTTATGTGCTTTGAAATTAATGAATGAAAAATGGCATGTATGAAATAAATACTTTATGAATAATGTATTTACATTTGCATGTATCTAGGTTTAAACCACCAGTTTGGAGTAGACAATACATAGTTACCTCATTGTAGAAAAACTATGCTCATTCTCTTTGGGACACCTAAAGTATCATAGTTACCAAAGCAAAGTTACCTAACTACTTCTGCAACTATTTGGAACGGCTAACAATTTTTTTAAGCATCTAAAACAATTTTGAGTTTGAATAAGAATGTTAAACCAGGAAAATTAAAATTAATAAATGTCTTTATTTCAAATCTTTCTAGAAGTTACCATTATTTAAGATCATGGCTAAGATCCAAAATTATCTTGATAACATGAGTGGTCTTTGTGGGGTTTTTGGTCATCATCCAGCTTCATATAATTTCAAAATTTTTGTAATGGAGTAAGTAACGTAAAATTCCAGGTTTGCAACAAAATTTTGGCAGAACAGACCAATTCACCTTTATGTTCAACTGTAAAGATCTTCTCATTGTACATAAAAAATAGAAAGTAACTAGTAATGGACAATGAGAAAAGAATCTGGATAAAGACCATACAATAATAAAAGTTGATTCAAAGCTCACTGAAGACAATAGAAGTCTCTTCCACTGATTACAATGGATATTGGATAGGATCCTAAATGGGAAAATTAAGGCATTCATCCAGTGAAGCACTTAAAACATGAGAGTAGCCTCACTTAAATCTCATTGAAAACCTCTTAGTTTTGATTTCAGCAGGATTACTTGCAGGGTGAAAAATGACTCAGTATGGGCAGGGATAACAGAATACAGCCCCTGGAGTCGTATACCTAGACCAGATCTTTATGTCAAGGAATGCAGAGTCTGTATCCACATCTTTAAATAGTCATAGAGGCTCCTTTAGCCTAGCTGAAGTACAGTTGATGAAGTGTTGCCAAGCTGAAGAATGGAGTGAGTCTCATAGCATGCCATCGCCGCCTTCACAGGAGGCTGATCACTGTGCTACGTCATGCACAAGGCATAGCTGTTCCCAGCCTTCCACTACCACGTTAGTTCTGCTGCTAAATTTGCTGGATCACTCAGACAGATATTTGCTTCACAATGCAGAGCAAGCAAGAAATCTGAAGAAGGGACTATTCCCATAAGTAGACCTTTGGACCATCTTTGTACCTTATTTGTTCTCTGAGAATATAATAGGGAAGTTTTGTATGATAGAACGAGTTATACAGAACAAGAGCAAGATCCCAGATGACAGCAGGAGGGAGGTTATTATTTAGCTATGTATTAGTAAAGGTGAACAAGAAAGCAAAGCTTATTCCTACATAGAAATAATCCATACTGTAAAAACTGAGGCCAAGATTAGGATATTGCTGTAAATATAAAATCCTCCACTTTTTAAAGAATATACCAGTGTACGTTGACTCATTGATTATCAACAGAAGTACATACAAGACGTGTAGACATTAGAGTTGTGTAGTATTTTCTCTTTAAACTATCATATATAGGTACTGATAATTCAGTAAACAAGACAGCTAGAAAAGCTCTGCTCTGCCTGTCCTCGTATCCCTGACATACAAAACTTAAAGGCGGAAGAAATATAAAGTGGAGAGACTATATATTAATTGTTGAGAAAAGTAGAATCCAAAAGCAGGGGTCACATTTTAGTTTTTTTTTTTTAACAAATTACAGGACAAATGATATTAGTGTTGCATATGGAAATGTTCTGTTGTACCGATAGTTTTTTGTAAGAAAAACATTTTTAGGTGGAGAAATGCTCACATATTTTACAATGAAATGTTATTGAAAATGTCTTGGGAAGTGAATGGGATTTTATATTGTCAGTGAACATATTAAAAGGGACTAAAGACCGTAAGTTAACTCCTTATGGTTCTCATTTGAAATGTGTCAAAGCATCACTAGAACTAGATAATTCATTACAATCCAGTGCAGTTAAGCACCTCATAAAGTTAATATTCAACACTTGTATTTACAGCACTTTCACTTAAGTAGGTTTTTAGGCATGTTGTTTAAACCAAACTAGTGTTGACACAATTATTTCATTTTGCCTTGTGTCAGTATGAGATAATCATATTTTTCTTTATTGAATGTTTTCCCAAAGTCAGACCAATTACTTGTGTTATAGCACAATAGAGCAACAACTGAAACACCCCATTCCCACTGGGGGGGATGTGGCATGTATGAAAGGACCAGAACCTTCAGTCCTTTTTCTCAGTCTTCCAAGAAATAATGTCTTATTTCTGCTTTATAAAAAAGCACAGTATGGGACTGGGGCAGAATTCCTTTTCTTTCTTGAAAGTTATACATCTTCTGTTTTGTTTTATAAGGGATTAAAAGATTTTCTATGTTTTCCATAGCAAACAACAGAAAATATGTTGCAGTTTTCATATTCCTTACCCATACAATACATAGCAGAGGAAATACAGTAACACCAGTAGATTATTTGTTATTGTCTTACTTTTCTCCCCCAAAACAAAAATATTTTTACAATAAGGTTATATTCAGGTTGCCTAGATACAACTCTTAGTTATTCCAGAGTCCTACTGCAATCCACTTCATCATTTTCCCTGTAAAACTGTGTGGGGAAAAAAAAAAAAAAAAATCCTTGTAAAAACAGGCAATAGTTTAGATCTCTATATTGTTGTTTTTATGATGTAAACATTCAGAAAAAGAAAATCTTGATATTTATAAAATGCTAGCACGTGATCTTAGTTTGGATGCAAATAATAAACTACAGCATTAGCATTGCAGTAAACGTGGTGTAAAAATGTGTGTGGGAAATTTTGTAGGAAGACTGTTTTTAGTGCTTTAAAAAAAAACTACTCTATTGTAACTATCTTTATCAATCGGCCTAAGAAAAAAATATTGTTACTCCTTAAAAATCCTATTATGTAAAATGAATAGTAATAATGATGATAAAGTATCCTTGAAATGCCTCTATTTGGGATTGTTTAAAATTATGATAACAGAAAAAAAATAGAATTAAAATGTTATCTATAGTCCATTGCAATTATTGCTTAGAACCACAGACAATTACATATGATTTGAGTGTGTGCAGTTATACCAGTTCTGGAATTAATTCACGCATTGGTTGTTTTATGTATACTTTGTGATTCTGTTCAATGTCACAAAATATATTGAAAACTCTTAACACCTTTTAAAACTCGATTCACTTCTGATGCAATAACAGAGATTGGTCCAATAAAGTAGAACGAAAATCCATTTGTGAACCTTTTCGCTGAAGTATATTAAAAAAAATCTCCTGTTATTTGAGCTTACCTTATAAAATGTTTACATGCCATTAAATAGTACTAACATCTCCTGTGTAAATTAAATGGGCTGTGATGTTCCCTATGTCCTAAAGAGCAGTAGTACTTGAGGCTATAAAAATACCTTCATGTAATAAATCAAATGCTCTGCTCCTAAAACTGGAATTATAAAAATAAAGGGGCACAATACCTGCCTAATTAGCTTGTCTGTACACGCATTGCTCTGCAAGCACTATAAACAAAAGTATGTTTAAACTACAGTAGTTCCTACAACTCAGCATATTTTAAGAGCTGATACCTGGTGCAGATGGGAGAATTTACTTTTCAGAATAATTTTGAGAAAAAAAAAATTAAAGTGTGTGTGCTAGTTTGTTAAAGATTTTTCTATCTATATAAAAGGTAGCGGGTAGCACGATTTGACAGTATAGAAGTCTGACACAACAGTCTAAATTCAGAAGGGAGGCAGGGAGTGAAGTAAGTTGATCCTTTTCATGCTCACTTAAAATATTTGCTTTCATCCATTTACTGATGTGTAAGTGGAAGGCAGCCTAACCTGGCATGAAGGCAGGTACAAATGTTAAGCTGAACTAGAAACCTTTTTTCCCTCAGTTTACATGTTTCTGCATGCCCTGTTAGTTCCTTTCTTTGTTCCATTCCTCTCCACTGAACCTTCTGCAAATAAAGTTTGCCAACATGAGAGTTTGCCAAACCTTCCTGTTTCCCTTTAGTTTCACTTTTGGAAATATTTTTGGCTTCTGTTCTATGGACAAGTACTATCTTCAGATAAGTCTATTCTACGAAGAATAAAATGTATGTTGTAGGAAGTGAGGGGTGCTCACCTGAGCCATTTTACCTACTAGAGACGCTTTTCTGTCTACTGTGAAATTGGGTGTTATTGAAATTTAGCTAAGAGCTGAAAGAATTACTCCAGTGAGGAAGTTTTTGTATAGTGCATATTTTTTATGGTAAAATATAATTTGAAATTAATTGAATCAATATACAGTAGCTACCATAAATAAACAGCGCAGTCTTGTTTAGCTCTCACCTAGACTGATCCTTAAATGAGTATTTATTGACTGTATCCACACAAGTTGTATTATCTGAGGTTAAAACTGTTCCCATCTGTGCTAAGGGTTGATATAACAAAATATCGTGTAGTCTGCAGCCTGAACTGCTCTCCCATTTTCTTTAAGATGAGCACACAAGACAAGTGCTGCAGCTATGAAGCTCTTTGGTATTAAAATATAACTGGATCAAGTAAGTCTTTAAAGATACAAAAAGATTAATTAGGTTGAAAACAAATCTTCCCTCTGCACACCAGGGCTTTGCTCCTCTTCTCCATTCTGCTTTCCCATCCAGCAACGTTTAGTACCCTCAGGGGTTATAACAATTTCTGTGGAGTACCCTTTGGATCCCTAGAAGCCTCATCTTCCTTGCACCATCCCCTATGCTTGCCTGCGAGGCTGATGCCTCTCGTGGCCGTGCGCTCCTGCTGTGGGATGGCCTGGCATGGCCTGGCATGGCCGGCACCTCCAGCCCCAGCGCTGGGCACAACTCCGACCCCACCCCTCCTGCTCCTTATCATGGACTTCCCTTCTCTTACAGGCCTAAATTAAAGACAAATAGAGCTAGACCAAATGTTTTTGTCACCTAATCCCACTTGGTGAAGCTGATGGTCACTTCAGTGACATTTTTGTAGTCTGTTTTTTTGACACTATTAGTAGAGCTGTTTTGTGGTCAAACACCATCACAGTGTTTCTCAGCTTTGCTTTGCAACACATCTCAGTGTTTTGCTTTTCTAAAGAGCTTTAAAACCGTTAGTGAGAGCCAGCTTACCAGGTCTACCCGGTGCAGGGGAGAGAGGCAGCCCCACCTGTTACTAAACTGTAGGGCAGGGCTCTGGGTGTCTCCCTGCTCACTCCCCAGTGATGAAGGCTGCCCCCTACTCCCCCCCTCCAATACACACCACCTGGTTGTTGTTGTCCTGGCTGGAGTGTGGAGGAGGAAGGCAGCCCGAGAGGAGCTGTTTCTCTGCTGTGGTGTGTATGGGGCCAAGTTGGTGTACTTCCCGTTGAGGTTTCAGGGTGGAGCAGCTTAGAGGCTGCTCTTGTGGGGGTGGTATGTGATGGCGGCTCCCTGCTGGCCTTTCTCTCTCCTTAGTGCAAAAGCTGAAGGAAGTGCTGTGGTGAGAGGGTGGTCCCCTGGGTCCCCTGGCTGCCTCTGGCGTGCAGGGTGGCTGCTACCCGGGCTGGGCTTGGTGTTTCAAGCCTGAGGGAGCAGGTGGGAGGGCACAGCTGGAGGCTGTGGGAGGAACCTTCCGGAACGCTGCTGGCCTCGGGCAGAGCCGTGCCTGCCGGCGGTGGCCTCCTTTGTGCCATAGTGAGAGAGAACGGCCATGGCTATTTGATGGGCTTGGTATTTTATTGCCCCTGTGTTCTGCACATCTCGGGCAGCTTGTCTGTGGCAGGGGCCGTAGGCCGGGCCCTGGGGAGTCCCCCACGCTGAGGCCTGAGGGGCCGTCCTGGGGTTTGTCCTGGTGTGCTGCTGTTGGGGTGCATCCCCGCCGGGTGGGGAGCTGGGGGGGCTGAGGGCTGGCCCTGTCCTGCTCCAGGTGCCATGCTCGGGGTTTTTGTGTGTGCATTCAGTGTGGAAGTTCAACGGGGGAAGATACATACATTGACGTTTGACAAGTGCCAGCTGAAAAGAGCTGGCTTCTTGTTGTTTGAAATGCATCGTTTTGCATTGTGTTTGGTACATAAACTTTGTGTGAGGTGCGCACTGCTGTTTGCTTCCATGCCAAGAAGTACCTGTGTTTTTGAAAGGAAAAAAAAAGTAGGGTGAATATGTGAATGGCCTGTTGGGGTCTGTTATAACATGTTTTCACAAGTCAGTTACTAGTGTTTTTCTACTGCGAGCCCAGTTTGAAGTTCAAATTAATTCTATGAAGCACCCTTCCCAAAACAGGGCACAAGAATAGATATATATGCTTTGCAGATTTAATTTGCTGTTTCTATAAAAGGTACTGTTAATAATATACATGAATAAATGAATTTATAAGTTAATACTAGGGTAGAATGGAAAGTTTAAGGTCTTCATATCTTTTACATGTAAAAAACCTTAATTTTACCAGCAGCAAGAGTACTAATTTACACGCAAGCAAGCTGTGTTTTTCTCTGCATATTGATGTTGTTTGTTAAGGAGCCTGCAGAATGTATATCCTTGCTGCTCTAGCCCAGAGCTGCCTGTGAGTCTAAATTGCAGGAGGGACCCCAGTGGTGTTTAGGCAGAAGCCTGGTATGGGCAGGCGGGGAGAGGGTGAAAGTCCAGGCCTTTTGGCAGCCGATCAAGTCTGACTGGATTAATTGTATCATGAAACTTTAACACATAATTTAATTGTACCTTTGTAAGGGAACGGGAAAAGTGGTGTAGTTATGCTGTGAGTAGTTCTCTTGGTGTGGTAGAACTTTAAATTCATTGTTATTTTCAAACAAATCTGAGAGGAATAGTGTGCTCTTCAAATATAATTAAGTTCCTTTTAGCTCGGAAATCACTGTCTGAGGAAAGAGATGGAGTCTTAAATACAGAGGTAACTTCAGAACTGCTTTATTGCCCTGCTTGGCCTGAAGTATGTGTGTATTGGTAAGTACAGTTGGTGAAAGGCATTATTAAATCTCGCAAGTGAAATCTATGTCTTGGATCACCTGAATCGCAGAAAACAGAGGAGTTGGCATGTAGAAAAACATGGGAGAAGTTCAAGAGGCCTTTGAGCATGGAAGTGGTGGAGGTGAAGCAGCAGCATGATTCTCTGTGTTGTGAGTTGCAGCTGGGTATCTGAGAGTAAAGGTAGGCTCTGTGGCAGCACAACTGACAATGTTTTTGCTGTATGCCTGGATACACAGTGATGCTTGATAATTTTAATGACTTGTTACATGATGCTTCAAATGTAATTGTTGATTAACTTACATGCCCCAGTGTTGAGTTGTCGTTACAGTCTTTTCTGCACATTTTCCATTGGAGTAAAGCCAAGTATTTGGGTTGAATTATGGATTAAATGTTGCTAGCCAGTTCATTTCTACTTCATTATAGGAAACCTGAGATGGCATCAAATTTGTATTTCTTAATGGGAAGCCGCATATTATTTTTAGGCAGATTTAATTTTAATGTTACTGAAAAACTTGACCTGTCTGCTATAGAAAGTTATTGTATCACTAGGTGGTTTGTGGGAATGTCTATTGATGCATGGATCACAATTATTTTAATTCCATAACATTATCAGCAACGGACATATGACTATAATAATGCAATTCTCTTTAACACAGTCTGTAAAAACACATTGATTTTATAGCTCCCCAAACTGATTACATTAATATCTGTGCATAATTAGTTTACACATTACTAAATTACTGACAGATTAAAAGTGAAATAGTGCAGTTCATACATGGCCGCATAACTGCCAGAAAGGAAATTAATATGGATTCAAATGGTCCTTGGAGACCTGCACTGAAATAGCAGAAATCTATAAAGACTGCTTGCGTTAGGAAATTTCCATCACCAACATGTTTGTGGTTGATGCTTTGCTAAGTCTGTTAATATGGGTAAAATTTAGTACAGGAAATGATGTTTGAATGATGCTTTTACTGTTACCAACTCAAGAATGTGTTTATTAAAAGTAAATTCCTGACTTAAATGGCGATTACATTGGATGTGAATATGAATTTTTAAATACCTTTTTAAGTGTTCCTAATGAAGTGGTAGTAGCATAAAGTAGCTACTATTTAAAATGCATTTGAAAATTATATTGTTTTTTGATACCATAAAGATTGAGAACTTACCTTTGGTGCTTCTCTCAAGCCAAACACATATTAGAGATAAACCTATATCAAAACTTCATCAGTTTATGCAACCTCAAATGCTTTCAGACAATTTTCTGTCTTTAGAAGAATTTTGACATAAACCGTATAAACAATTTTACATACAATTCATTAACTGCCTACAGGCTTTTACTTACTGGATACGTCTTGATGAAGGCTGGGCTACTTGAAAGCCAGTCCAAGTTATCATTATGGAAAGAATTGTCAGAGGAACTGGTTGTGGTTCTTACAGGCTGGTTGTAGCAGAAAGTTGTGCTAAGGTGCTTTTATTTTTTTTTTACTCCTCCTTTTTTTCCTTTTTTTCTCAACCTGATTAGACCAATGTGGAATATGACATTGAAAGAAAAATTAGAAGTGAGAGGCTGATGCAGCCATTACTACGTGTTCTAGGCTTTGGTGAAGGCTGAAGGATGTGACCGCACCGAATGGGTTGTCTTGGTTAGTTGAACATGATACCAAAGGTGAATTGTGTTACAGAGAGCTGCAGCCAGATTTACTATCCATAACTGAATACAAAATGGAAATGCTAGATGAATTTAGTCTCAGTTGTGTCTCTTGAGGCAAACTGCCCTCCAAGGTCAACCAGCGTGATGTGCATAGGATCCGGTTTCTTGGAAGTCTCAGTATTTATAGCTCTGATCGCCTTTAGCAGAAGCTGTGGATGTCGGTGGCTGACAGCTCTAAAAGTCATATTACAAAGGCAGAATGAATCTTTTATTCTGGGGAAAGATTACTGCTGCTTCCCTACCCCGTTCCTTCTTTAGGATAGCTTCTAGTTAACTCTTTCTTAGTAAGCCCCCCCCCAAATTGGATTTGTGTATATATAAAAGGTTTGAAAAGACTCATAGTACTAAATGTGGCTCTTTTCTAGCATTCTTGTAGTTCCTCAAGCAGGCTTATTTTTTCTTTTAGAGAGGGCTCATTAGTTCTTTTAGAATCATGCTTTCTTTAAAATTAAATTTATAGAATCATAGAATGGTTTGGGTTGGAGAGGACCTTAAAGATGATCTAGTCCCAACTCCCCTGCCATGGGCAGGGACACCTTCCACCAGCCCAGGTTGCTCACAGCCCCGTCCAACCTGGCCTTGAACCCTGTCAGGGAGGGGGCAGCCACAGTCTCTTTGGGAAACCTGTTCCAGTGTCTCACCACCCTCACAGTGAAGAGTTTCTTCCTTATATCTCATCTAAATCTATCTTCTTTCAGTTTAAAATCATTACTCCTCATCCTATCCCTATACTCCCAGATAGAGAGTCCCTCCCCCCCTTTCCTGCAGCCCCTTTCAGCCCTGGGAGGCCCCTCTAAGGTCTCCCCAGAGCCTTCTCTTCTCCAGGCTGAACACCACCAACTCTCTCAGCCTGTCCTCACAGGAGAGGTGCTCCAGCCCCTGACCATCTTCGTGGCCTCCTCTGGACCTGCTTGAGCACGTCCATGTCCTTCTTATGCTGGGGGCCCCAGAGCTGGACACAGCACTGCAGGTGGGGTCACACAAGAGCGGAGTAGAGGGGGAGAATCCCCTCCCCCATCACTTGTGTTGGTTTAGCCCAGGATGCGGTTGGTTTTCTGGGCTGTGAGCGAGCCCATGTTGCTGGGTCATGTTGACATTTTCATCAACTAACACACTCAAGCCCCTCTCCTTGGGGCTGCTCTCAATCCACTCATCCCCTGGCCTGTATTTGTGCTGGGGATTGCCCTGAACTATCTGCAGGACCTTTCACTTGGTTTTGTTGAACCCCATGAAGTTTGCACGGTCCCACCTCTCCAGCCTGTCCAGGTCCCTCTGGATGGCACAGCCCTTCCCTCCAGCGTGTCGACCACACCACACTGCTCGGCGTCATCAGCAAATTTGCTGAGGGTGCCTCGATCCCACTGTCTGTCACCAACAAAGATGTTAAACAGTGCTGGTCCCAACACCGACCCCTGAGGAACAGCACTTGTCACTGCTCTCCACTTGGACATTGAGCCGTTGACCACAACTCTTTGAGTGCAACCATCCAGCCAATTCCTTATCCACCAAGTGGTATATCTATCAAATCCACGTCTCTCTAATTTAGAGACAAGGATGTTGTGCAGAACAGTGTCAAAAGCTTTGCACAACTCCAGGTAGATGACGTCAGTTGCTTTTCCCTTATCCACTTCAGTAAAGGGGACAAACTTGTTGAGCTTACTTTTTGGATGTCATATTTAGCATATGACCTTTTTTACTGTGAACTTAGAACAAAAATAAAGCTCTGAAGAAAAGATGTTAATGTGTATTTCACCTGTTTGTAACTGGTGAGAAAATCAGTTTATTAGTCTGTTGTGGTGAAAAGGGAGAGAAAGCCTCTGCTGCAACTACTCAAGTAGCAGCATGGTAAAGAGGGTGACATTTCAGATGAAGCACAATAAAAACAGAGTTCAAATGATAGCCACTTAGAGCTATCAAAAGATTTCATTGTGGATGTGTTACTTTCACTTGAATGGTAACAAATATATGGATTTTCTAAATAGGGATGATATCTGGATTCGTGATTTCACATGGAATTGCCTGGACATTGCACTCTGGGAGATGAGTTTCATGTTTACCGTAATAATTTCAACCTTGTGATCCGTTTCACTGAAGTAGTCACTCTGACTCATTAGAACTGTATTTATGATTGCATAATAAGTACTTCAATTCAGCAGTCTGCTGGAATTAATCACATGTACATGCAATTTACTTTCTGGATTTGGAATTAAGATTGATCTGTGTGAAACATGATGATTTTGTTTGTAAGTAATTTTTTGTAAATGTTTCCATGTTATAACTCATACAGTGAAATGCCATATGGGAGGTCTGCCAGATTTCACATAGACCATATGAAATACAATTGGCAGACCTGGCGTATATTACTGCTGGGTTGCTGTACATCTAGCTGAACTGTCATGAAGTGCTTCACTTTTTGCCAGCCAATGGAAGCTACTGTTGTGCTTACTGTCACATTGGGATTGTGGAGAAAGCAGTAGCCAAGAATTTCTATGAGGAAGGAAGGACTGCTCATGGATCTAAGAGAGCCAAAGATATGGAGATGAGTTTTTAGTATTAGAGGGATATTAGGAGGTGGAATGAAGATTAATTGTAGTTTTGTTTGTTTGCTGGTTTTTTACATTATTTTAAAGAATGGTATGTTCAGCTTTCATGGATGGGAAACTTATGCAAGGTAGAGCTGTTATCATTTGCTGTATTAACAAATACAACATTTTTCACCAGAGCTATTGGCACCAAATCAGCACTGCATTTGCGTGGTGTTACAGGTGGCAAGGGACAAATGACATTACAACTGTTGTTCCTTCCTTCTTTTAGGCAGAATTTTGACATACCTGTAATGCTTAATATAGTGTAGATATAGTGTGAATGATCTTGTCAAGTAAATTAATATCTTTGTTCGTGCAGGTGCATTTAATGCGCAAGATACTTAACATGATCAACTATCTTGCTTAAAACTACTTTGTGGGTTTTGAAAGCTTTGTTTTGACAGTGAGTATACCTTGGTAGTGTTACTTAGAATTGAGTAATTCCTACTTTGTGATCATGTCCAGTAAATCACTGTAAATGTTATGTTGAGTATATTTTTTCAGAGTTTATTTGATTTTGAGTGATACAAGGCTCCTGGAATTATTTTTTTGGCAAAGGGAAGTTTTGTTTACAGATATTACATGTTTTAGTATTAGGTGTAGTGAAATAGGAGACAAGATCAGATCAGTAGAGTTTTTCTTATTGTATTATCCATCTAAGGCTCTATAGGTCTGGAACTTCTATCTTTTATACTAATAACATGGTTCAAAGCTATGTACAAAAAAAAAAAAAAAAAATCAAAACACACACCCCCCCCAAAAAAAAAACCCAAACAAACCAGTTTTCCACTTATCATTTATTATGAGCTTTATGCTGCTAAAGCAGAGTTAAGATTGCCTAGGAGCTGGTCACAAAGACTGTTTCTGTTTAATGAGGTATGCCAGCGTTGGAAGAATTGCGAAACATTAGACTGCAGTTTCCATAGATGTTAATTTGACATTTTTACAGGAGCATTCTCTTTGCTTGTGTGTATCAAACAGGTCTGTAACTATGTAATTATTTTGTTTTAGAATTTAATTTGCTTCAGAACATTCTTGTTTTCATATAGGCTCTTGCTGTTCTCCATGTGAAGCTCCCTGCACTTACATAGTTGGAGCATCATTGTTTAACCAGTTCTACTGGTTTCTTCGCAAGTCTTACAACTTTGTGGGTTTTCCTCTTTGTATTAACTGCAGGATACCTAACATCATGAAAGTTGAGTTTCTTACAATAAGAGCACAAATTAACTTGGCAAATCAGTATTTGCTACTAAGGTTGCAAAACTTTCCCAGTTGTGATATGATTAACATTCTCCTGGATGGCTCAGACTTAGAGTTTTCTAGGTTGCATGGTCTTCGAAAGTGTGATGGTTAGCAATTGGATCAATAGTGGAATAATTTTTCCCATAAGAGTTAATGTATTAGGGGCTATGTGCATGGACTTAAGAAGTATGCACAGTTGAAATACGTATATGAAATGCATATAATATGGAGGTGCAGTAGTAGACTGTCATTATTGTCAAGTGGAGGGGAGAGTGGCCTTTTAGTGGCTGAATTTTTGGTGCCTGGAGGTGCTGAATGCTTTCTAACATAAAAATCGAGATGTCTGTTCAATATTCTGTCTAATAATAATACAGAACCCTGAAATTTGGGTGGAGATAATGGCGGAATTTAATGCTGTTTCATGAGAGTTGCCATTATAAAAATGCATGAAATCTCGATTATTGTTGGCATTGAATTCAACATTTGAAAAAATGATTGCTCATTTGGCAAAATTATCTGAAAAATTGTTAATTACTTCTAGCCTTTTTTTAAAAAAAAACTTTAGACAAAGCAATTCTCCTTAGAAAATCTCTCTCATGGCCAGTAACTGTAGCTGCAGATCCACTTTAGTGCAAGCAATCTTGTTTCCTTGTAATAGCTGCATTTTCATTGCTGCTATCTTCCTCAGGTGTCATGAATGTGAAAATTCACTATTTTTGCCAAAATCACCTCACACATTGCAAGATTCTTGAGCATCTTAGTTCTAGATGTTTTGGGAACATGATGTCAGAAAGGAGCAATGCTTCTATTGGTATTTTGCTTATCTTCCCTGGATAAGTGTACATACAGGCTCCTGGGCATCTTGGTCTTTTTAGAGACAGCCTTTTCTTCCCTTTAATCATTACTATTTGAAAGGAAGTCAAACTGGGAGATATTATTTGAAATGTGAATTCCTATATTCATTTATTTGCCTTTCAGTAGTATCTTAGCATTTTCATTACACATCCAAAATTCAAAAGCACTAAAAGTTTACAAAATAAGAATGTTTCTTCACTGTTATTAAGCTATTTTGTGAGACAGCCGTTGTACAAAATAGCCTTGATGTGAAGATGTTAAGCAGGTCTGTGATTGTTGTCATGAGTTGGGAAGTACTTAAGGCTTGCTTTGTCTTCCATGTTGGACATGGGCAGAAGCAAAAAGCATCATTAAAACGCTCAAAACTCTCTAACTGGGCACCTGGTGAATAGTCTGAGCTTGAAGAACTTTCCAAGGGGAGGTCAGAGGAAACACTTTCTACTAACTAACTAGAAGTTCATTTATACTAGGAAAGGACATAGGAGTAATGGTTGATAGTGTGACTAAGGTGTTTCTTTGGGTTTTTTTAAAGTGGAATATGAAGCCATACTGTTAAAGTAGAAATAAATCCCAATTAAAAAAAAGCAATAAAATCATCTAGTGTTAGGGAACTATTACTTAGACAGTACTTTCTTAACCTGTTTTAGGGAACTGGTTATCTTTAATCTTGTTCTTCCTGTTATGCTTGAAATGAAGACATTAATAGTCAGAATCCAATATAACTTTAAGCAGGTATTCTTTACTGGCAGCTCTGGGGTCACTCTGGAGATTCCCCACCATAAGGGCTTCCCTGAAGTAGCAGGGGACATCAGTTTATATACACACAAATTGTACATACTAGATTTCCTGGAAAGGGGTGTCTTATGATAATGAGTTCCTGGAATTCATTTACATAGTCTGAGCATGCGTAGTAAAAATAGAGTGAGGGTCTTTGGTGGTCGGGGGAAGAGGTATGTGGTCTTCTTTCTAAATCAGTGAGATCCTCCTCCCTAGATTGTATCTCTGTGTCCTTTTTTTCAAGTTCCACCTTATCTTAGTTTGCCCCAGTGCCCACTGAAGGCTTTGAGGCTGCTACCAGTGAGTTATATAGGAAGGGTTTTATTTTTGTCTAGACAGACATAGAGGCCTAGGGAAAACAGTTGAGGTGTCCTCGGGAAACAAACACAAGCAAAACTTTCATGCATCACAGTTTAGTCTTAATCAGAAATTCATTGGTTTGAGCCCTTTCATGTTCTAAAGAACAAATATTTGGTATTTACAGGTTTCTTTTCCCTTTGATTTGAAAAGAATTACATCAGTGATTTCACAGTCTCATTTGAAAGTGAATCTTCGAAGGAAAATGAAGGAAAAGTTCTAAAAGAAAATAAAATTAATTGTGCTTTTTCTAAGTTGTTATTATTTCTGCTGTTACTTAAGAATGGTGAGAGTGGTTTTCTTGCTTCTTTGAAGTAAATGTAGAATTTCCCTGCCTTATCAAAAGCAGTTAATCTTTGTTACATGATAGTTTCATCATCTTTGTTTATATTAGGAAAAAGGGCTTCTAATTAGAGAACTATAAAAAAAAATATACGATGATGTCAGGATGGAAGCATGGTTTATGGATGACAATATTTAAAATTAAGTTGTAGGTCCATTCTTATTTCTCAACAATTTCTGAAAGGGATGAACATTGAATATCAGGAAGTTGTATTGCATTTATAAGTACTGTGTTTTCTTTTATTGTTTGGGTAAATTTTGAAAATCTATTTCACTTTTTGAGAAGTAATTACTGACTTACTATTTGGATTCTTAGAAGAAGGGGTAGGTGAAAATAGTAAAACAAATGTGACTCAAGGTTAGCTGGTTGACAAAGCTTTGACTTTAATGAGGAGAGTTCATAACTTTGTCTGTGAATGGATTACTGGGTTGCCTGCAAATATTTGTTTAGTTATATGCAAAAATAAATAAGCAGTAGAGGAATTGTTTTGGTTGCCCCCTCCCCTTGCCCCAGCTTCATAATCGGCACTTTGTGGGACTTATTTCAAAATTTCTTCTCTCTTCTAATATGTGTGAGATGAAGAGGCCTGATATTTTTCTTACAAAAAAAATTAACATAAAGTGTGCTTCTCTTCAGATATTGAAATTGCATAATATGGTCTGTGTAGAACTATATTTACAGCTGTTTGGCAAACAGATGAAGCAAGTTTGCAGCCTAAGTAACAAACTGCACAGACATAGCTCTCCATTAAGAGTTGCTTGTGTAAGCATATCACATTTCCTGGAATGTAAACCACATTAAAAAAATATATTTTATATGCTGTAAATCTCATTAAAGCACTGAAATTAACTCAGGTATTTTTTTATATTTGCTTCTACTTAGCAGCATTTGTAGCAGCACTTTCAAATGTATAGCTGCTTTCCATGTGTTTCTGCATAGTAATGAGCAAACATGAATACTTGTTATTGTACTTTTTTTCTTGCAACAATGTACTTAAAAATTGTTGTGCCATTCAGACTAGTTCTCCTAATTATCCTGTATGTGCATCAGTAAACAACATGAAGATGCAAAACGTAAGTTTAGGGGAACTAATTAAATTTATATTCAAAGCACATCGCAAAAATTATTTGAATGTTTTCAAGAAAGTCGAAAATCCTACAAGCTGCTCAAGTTCTACTAAATCCCTACCCCTCTGAAACCAAGAAAATGAATATTCAATATTTTTTCCATTTGAGTCCCTTGACATGCTATTGATTCACTTTATTTTCCCAACAATTTCTGACAGATTTCCCAATGTGGATTACTTACATGCTTTGATATTCATTTTGTGACTGCCTTTGAAAAGCACATAAAAATTAGAGCTGCAGCAAACTGTTCCCTAGAGCTACAAGCTAGTGAACACAGCCCTTGGAATTAGTGTGTTCACTACTGCTGATATCTGCAATATACTATTTTCAGCATTCAACATACAGAGTATTAACTGATGGTAGAAAGTGTTGAAGAGCTAATTATTAAGGATTGTTTCATGCGCTCACGGCAACATTTTTGAAAGAAGTTTAACATCCTGAAAGGTGTATTCCCTCCCTGTTCTATCTCTGCATGGGATACTTCAGTTACGTTTGGTCAATACACTTTATGTACATTTGAGGTCCATAAAAGATAAATGAGAGAAGTAGTAGACTTTTGAGTAATAAGAGTGGTATTGAAATTAATGCAAGCTGAAAAAAAGCATAAATCTGAAAGAAAAGACCTAATGCTGAATGAGTTGCTTGTAGAATCTCTGTGTTTAGAAGGTGACTTTCTGAAGTGTATTTCTTATTTTCAGTAACTGGTCTGAACAACCTAGTGAGGTGACAGTCATTGAAGGGGGCAGGGTGCATTTTTATTTCACTGTGTGAGCACACATGCATATCTAAGATGTTTTTTTAAAAAAAACCCCAAATCTCCCAAAATACAAAGTTTGGAAGCACAACCCTTCCTACTCTGGGGTTAAGAGGGAGAATACATGGTCTAGACAAAATTTGAGGGTCACTGTTCCCTTCTCACAAAGTCTAAACCCCTCTTTTTCTGCTGTGGGCTGGCTCTTGTCCATAGCTTGATGTTCCCATTTTGCTAAGGGATCCCTTTCATGTGGAAGTAGGTTTTTCACTGGTTCACTTTGTTAGACATTGAAAGGTGCAGCAGCATATAAACTCTTAAAATACATGAAGCTGGCCTGATCTTGTCTTGCTACCAATGCCTGGGGTGAGGGAGAAAGTTAACCTCGGTAAGTATGGTATCTTTAGAAATGCCTGTCTTGAGTTTTCTGCTACTGGAGATTATTAGATTTCCTACATGGTGTTTTCTGCTCTGGATTCAGACAAAATGGCTTTTCACCAAGAGAATTCAGTCTTCTGTCTCTTAGACCCAAGCCTGTTCTAACTCAAGATCTCTGGAAACAAATGATGCAGTTAATTACCATGAACAGTCAAATTTTTCACCCTTTGATAGGGCCCAGTCAAATCCTATTCCTCCACAACAACTGACAGCACTTGAATTATTTGTAATTTTCTTCTACCTGGGTGACTTCTGAAACCTTTAGCAATTTTCTTAATCTGGGATTAGCCTGGCATGATGCATGACATTTTGCTTGATTGGATAGATGTGTGCAAGCCATTGAGGTAAGAATGAGATTTGAGAACTGAGATAGTTTCTACTTACATGTGTTTTGAGTTCTTTTTCAAATTATTTTTTATAGATCTGGGAGCATTTGTGTAAACACTGGAAAGATGCTCTGAAGGTGAAGAACCCTTATTAAGAAGTTAGCAAAGCAGTAAGTCACATACTTAATATGTAGTGTGTTGTTAACCACATCAAATTGGTATGCTCGAAGTAGCACTTGGTCCAGATTTCTGGGTATGAATGTTAAAGGAAAACCATTTCAAATACAAACCAAGACTTAATATCTGCAACAATGTCCTAGTTAAAACACAAATAAAATAAACCCCCCAAAATGCATAACTGTGAAGACTGTATGAATATCAAACCAGAATAATGTTAAGAAGTTCTGTTTGATTATGATTTTCAATGTTTTTTTAAGCTTTATCCTTATTGGGCTTGTGAGATCAGATTTTTAAAAATCTTTTTCTAGTCAGTTCCTTCAATTTTGGAACAGAAATCACTGAAGCAAATTAGGCCTTTGAAGCTTGATAATTCTCCTTAAACTCCTTTATGAAGGAGGTTCCAAACTGGATTAATTCAAATTATTACCTTGCCAATATCTAAGCACCTAATAGTAAGAGTCATTATTGAGAATTCTACCTTGTATCACAGTTATCCTTAGGTAAAATTCAAATCCCAAGATATCATGATGATCGTCTTGCTATAATCTTGATTTAGTATCCTAATTTGTGATGTATTCTAAATGAAAGAAGGTATAGTTTAACAACAGACACTTATCTTTTAATCTATAAAATACACTGTTATTGAGAAAAGGGTAAGAACTGTAACAATTCAAGGAGGGGAAGCAAATCAATTAGGATTGATATTTAGTTTTGAAATTGAAATACCATTTCTTTTCTGAAGAAATAGATTATATTGAATAATTCCATTTGTGCAGTTTCTGAACTAGATTATTGAATTAAGAGATTATTTTCTTGAAGTTCCTTAAAATCTTCCCTTAATAGTTTCATAGGAACAAACTCACTGTTCTCTTTATAATAGGACTTTTTTCTGATTCATGATGAGAATTTTCTGGCAAGCTATCCTTTCAGGTCATTTTAGTCTTCTAGACATCTAGATAACTGATATTGACCAACAGCAGTTACTACTCTGAACTGGAAGTTACTAAAAATGCATACAGAACTTCCAAGTTACATGGCTCACTAATGTTTTCTGGATTGTTGATGAAGAGATTATTTCTTTGGGCAGTCATGTTGACTGTCGGTGAGGGTGTCTGTTCATCTGTTCCTAAAATTTTTTTAGTTTAGTTATTCCAGAGTAAATGTGATGGAGAGATAGAAATTTTAAACATGTTTAAATTCTGTGAGTCCTAGGAAAATAAGCAATGGTTAGAAGAAAAAGCTCATCTTCCACTGAGGGGAAAGTGTATGATGTAATCTCAGCCGTTATTAGAAATCAGGGAAGTCACATGAGCTATCAACCTTGGGACAAAACTCTGCAGGAAAGAAGGATTCTTTAGTTTTGCTCCTCCAGAAACTCATTGGCTTTGTTTGGAGTCAAGTTTACCTAAAGCAAAGATTCCTCTTACTGTGGGAAAAGCCCACACAAGCAGCACAGAAACTGCCCAAAAGCTTATTTAGAAAACTTGACTATAAATAATGCCATCAAATGTGCATGCTATTTTGGGAGAAGGATGAAAATATTTTGTCTCTCTTTTCTCTCTCTCCTGTATGCTCACAATTGGTTATTCACAAACAAGCTACCGTTTCAGAGAGTAAATTCCTTGCTGATGGTGTCAAAGCAGTTCACTGTTATGAATCCTTTGCTGGTGCTCTTAGGTTGTATCTGTGAAAGTTTATCTAGTCCAACTTCCTGCTCTGAGTGGGAGTGACTTCCCAGTTAGATGAGGTTGCTCAGGGTTTGTCCAACTGAATTCAGTAAACCTCAGAAGCTGGAGATAACAGTCTCTTTTCTGCTGAGCTGCTACCTCCCTACTTGGTCCTTACCCTGCACTCCTGCATAGAGATCACTTTGAATACAAGCTGCTTCCATCCACAAGGAATTTGGTATCATCTGCAAACTTGCTGAAGGTACATTACACCATGCAAGTCACAGACAACACTGAAGGTTTTAAACCACATTCCTGACCAGTTTTAACCCTAGTTAAACTTTGGCCTTACCAGTTCCATTCCTGCTTGCTCAAATGAATTATCTTTTGAATCTGTCATTTGGATATATGGCAAATCAATCTGAGTTGAAGAAGTAAACATTGCATCAAGTCACTAGGAATTGTTAAGTTCCTACAGTGGGAAAAGCATCTCTATTAAAGGACCCTGCTAAAGACTTTCATTGTGGTTTGTCCACAGCGCTCTATTAATCTATTAATACATGTAACCTGTAAAAATATTTTGGGGAGATGCCATAGGTGTACCTCTAAATCATCTTTTCATGACCATGATTGACTATGATTTTGAACTTGGATCTGCAGTTTGGCACAGTCTGGTATTGCATATCTTCAAGGTTTCTGTTTCTGACACATAATCTGGAAAGCTTTGAATCCTAATCAGGCTTACTTGTTACCTGAAAAGCATATGGCCAAATAGAATTGTCATTTTATATTCAAAAGGCCATATCTTCAGGCTCAATTCTTACCTTTTTTTTTTTTTTTTTTTTTTTTCCATTAGAGTTCTTGTCACTGGATTATGCATGTCCTTGATAAGAGGGAAGATATTCTTTATGGACATTAAATAATGTTCTCTAGGCCTCATGCTTTTGAGGTGAAGATAGCAGCAAGAGTCCAATACATTGCAGGGGTGTATCTGATTACATTCTACTCTGCTAATTAGAGCTAGGGAGGGGATTTGGGTTTAAGCGATTCAGCCCACAATCAGGAGTTGAAAAGTGTTCTTTCCAGGTATGGTGTAACACACATATATTGACTCTTCTGAATACATACTAAGATCGGAGACAAAAGGTATAAATTAGCTTTCTGAAGACAGGTTTTAAACCCCCAGGTACTGCTTGGGTATAGTGACTTTTAAGTCTGTTCAGAAAAATTTCACAGCCTGAATGTTATATCAGAAAACCAGTTTTCATTGTCCTTTCCACTTGCTATTTTTCTACTTAGCAAATCTAAGAGAATTTAAAGATGGAATTTAGCCATTGCTCAAAACTTTTGTTTTTTCATTTCTTGCTTTTTCATATTTTCTTTTTAATTTTTTTAAATTTCTTGTAATATGTAGTATTTGCTAATGTCTGTTGCTAGGTGTTTGCAAGAAACTGTGTTCTCCTTTCTTACCTTGTCATTCAGGTCAGATTTAAATAGCCAATCATTAAATTAGCACAAGACAGGTTCTTTGAGTTAACTCACCCAGTAGCACATTTATGTCTTCATAAGTCTTTATACTTAATATTTATTTGAGAAATACTAATATTAACATTATTTTTATGTAGTGATCTAAAACCAGTAAAATATTCACAACGGTGTTATTCTTTCTGTATTTATACCAAAGAATTTTTCTCATGTGCTGTCAGAATTTTATTTAAAGAAAGTATTTTGAAGAGACAACTGCTTAGTGTCTTTGTAGGCACTAACATGAATGGAACTGTTAAGCCTCTTATTTTATGAGTATCCTCAGAGCTCTTGCAGTAATGATCTTAGATTAGGTGAAAGCTTAAAATAGGCAAGTTATGAATGCTTCAAGATACCATTCCATCAAATGGCTAAGCATTGTAATACATTTATCTTAAAAAAGTCATTGGAATACTAATAAGATTACTGTAGTTTATGCCTGCTTACGATTGTTTGCATAGGTTTTGGTAGGCCTGCTAAACATGCTTAGACAAGTGGTCATATATAACCTTTGCAGACTTGTGGCAGTAGCTACACAAAAAATCAATATCCTATGCTAAGATATTGAAAAGTAGCATTTTCTACCAGTTAGATGCATACTTTTAAGGTATTGTAAGAAATTAATCTATTGAGCTTGCTGGGTACCGTTCCAAGTGCAATCCTTGTTACTTTGTTTGCCAGGTTTTTCACTTTGTAGTAAATGCTCGTTGAAACTTGTGACAATTGCTCTAGCCTTCTATGTAAATTTATATTCCAAATTGAAGGGTTTTCGTTTTCTGAGTGCATGTTTTCTGGGGGGTGGGTTGGGTGGTTTGTTTTTATGAGAGGAGGTAAGAATGTAATGAGTTCCATGGCTCGATCCTTTTGTAGCAGATTTTACTGACTCTGCAGCCTGTAATGGCAAATAGGCAAGGTGTCTGTAAACTCTAAAAGTCATAGAACAGAAATGACAAGTATAGCAATAGAGATCGCAGTGTTATTAAAAAATAGTGTTTAGTGCTAACCAAGAGTAAGGCCTCACTGAGTAGAGACAGGTTCAAAGTGAAACAGGAATTATCACCTGCAGTCCATCCTAGTCCCTAACTTCTGTTACCAGTGCTGAGCTCTTGGAAACTGCAGTCAGTGCTGTAAAACATGCTGTGGTAGAACTGCTTGTGGAC
This sequence comes from Athene noctua, assembly GCF_965140245.1. Taxonomy (NCBI): domain Eukaryota; kingdom Metazoa; phylum Chordata; class Aves; order Strigiformes; family Strigidae; genus Athene; species Athene noctua. Next base: position 10,624,350 of record NC_134045.1, read on the forward strand.
TTCAGAATTCTGGATTTTCTTTTCTTACATCCTTTTATCCAATAACAGCACTGTGTGTTGGCTCTGAGTTTGTGTTTATAAAGATTATACAAATTTGGCATATGAAAATTAAGGCAATCTCAAAACTTTAAGCTGTAGGCACAGTGCACATGTATTACTTGAAGTCATTCTTGCAAATTCTTTAATTAGTTGCAGAAGTTAGTATTTATAATACTGTGTTAGTGGAAAAATTACATGTCCCTGTTCTGAAACAAAGATCTGTTTGTGTTTGTGATAGTTATTTACATTTGTAGCTGTCCATAACCAAGCAGTAATTCAAACTTACTCTGTATCAGGATATAGTGATCTCAAATATTCATAGTCCATGAGCAATCATATTCACACAAATAGAAATGAATTTGAATTGCTTTTGTCATCTGCAGTTTTAACTTCAGTTTCTTGTGGTCATGGACAGTAGCTTGAAAAATTGTCTATTGGAGAATGTTAATCTTTGATAAATGCCGTGTTACGGATAAGTACTTCCCTATTAGGTCAAAGCATACGTATCTCATTTCCATGCTATTAAATGATACACAGATCCTAATAAGTGATACCTTGCTGAAGGTTTTTCCTTTCATCGTGCATGTATCTGTTTTCACTGAAGCTGTTAAATAACTGAGATTTCTTACTGATTTAGTCTGAATAGTATTAAATTAAAATAAAGTTTGTGACAGGACTGGTCTTGGCTGCCACTGAGATTTTTTAAGTGTTCTGTTTGTTAGGGCACTTGGCAAAAATGTAGAAGAAATGTTTCCTGTCCCACAGAGTCTATAAAACAAATGTCTAATCCGAATTCCGTTGGATTTATTTGTGAAAAATAATCTCTTTTCTGGTTAGTTATTTATATGAGAGGTTTCACATTGTTTTCAGATGTTGTGTTAAAATTTTAAAAAACTGAAAAATGAAATTACACTTAAAGGTGATTGAAAGTAAAGTCTATTAACTCTGCAATGTCATGCCTTTATTGAACTCAGGAGAAAATGTCCAACTCTATACAGTTATTTGTGATCCTAGAGATTTCATCTGGTTTACTGGATTCTTGGCACATCGATAATCAATATATTTGCAGGATGGCAGGTCTGTAGAAGTGTCTACTTACAACTTTAAGCCACTATGTTTTCCTTAGTTTAAAACATCCGTAAGAATACTAGGAATTAACAAGCGTGTAGACATTTTAATAAGAACAAAGTCAGCTGTTTTTAAGGCTTGAAATAGCTAGCTGGATGTCCCTTGGTATTGGTGACTCAATATTTCTGTAGTTTTCTGATATACTAAACTCCTTTAAAATGTCCGGAGGGAATTAATATTAAAAAAATTGTGCTATGTGTCAATATGGCAGATGCTGACACAAAAATTCAGCTTTAGGCTGTCCCAGTAGTCAATATAGTTCAGCTGAAGATACCACTTCGGATCACTTTTTCTCATCCATGTTTCTTTGTTTGTTTCTTGTTTTTTGTTGTTTAACAACTACTGTCGTATTAAAACTGGTGAAAGAAACTTTTGTGTGACATTACACTGAGGAGACAGCATAATTTTGTCACTGTAGTGATATGCATAGTACATACCAACTACTGAGTAGCTGAAATTTAGCAACAGTTTTCTGTTATAATGTGAAATAGAAGCATATTTTTGGGATGAGCAATACCAAAGAAAATTTTATGAAAATACTTATAGGGTAGAGAGTAGAAATGCAAAATGCTTTTAGGTTTGACTGTTCTGACACACATGGTACTGCTCCCAGAGGAAGCTGATAAGCCTGATCAAGGCTTTTTCTTATCTGTTACCTGGTCACCTTGATCTTTCTTATTTATACCTGTGCTAACCAGGATTATTGTATGTCTCCATATCTTCAGTTCTGTGGTGTAGACAAGAAATGATGCATTGTCCTTTGGATTTGCAGAGCTTGGTAGAATCTTACGCTGGCTGCAGGAGAAGGCAGGCATGCTGGGTTGATTCCTAGCTTACTAAATGGAAAAATGGATTGCTCTGAATTTATTTTCTTTATCCCAAATGTTACACTGCCTTAAATATGAAGTACTAAATCTAATAATTGGAGTTATCTGTAGATGTAACAAAGTCATTTGACCGTGAGTTGTTGTGGGGGAAAGGGATTCTTGTGACTGAATTTTTGCCCCAAAGATGTGGGCTAGCTCTTGCTGAAATTGGTAAGAGTATACTTACTTTACCAGGCATTGAGTTCTCACCACACTCTTAGCTTGGCCAGCTCGGCAATAGGCTTTTCAAAGTAGCCTGTCCTGTTTTTCTGAAATGTGAGTTCAGCTAACGTTGCTTACCTGTTTCTTGCTCATGTTGCCCAGTGTGCTCTGCATGTTCCACAAGCAGGCCAGCTGTTTATCATCAAGCTGTCACAGAGCACACTGTGGCCCGGACCCCACAGTGGGTACTAAATGTGTGATATTTTTGGTATGCACATGTACCAGCTAAGGCCTCTACGCACCTCATGAAACAGGCATCAAGCAAACAAATTAATTTACAGGGAGCTGTCAGAGGTGTGAGCAAAATCTGGGTTTCCCATCTATAGAATTCTGCTACCACAGTTTGAGTGGTGTCACTGAGGAAGGACTGTCAGACCCAGTCCTATCATTTGTACGTTTATAGCATGAGGGTGGTGCTTATACAAGCAGCTCCACTAATGCTGCAAAATTTAACTTTTACATTGGGTGTATGGCTAGTGCTCATATGTAAATGGCAAAGAAAAAAGAAAACAGTTCAGAGGTCTGGATAGTCCCATTTTTTGGGGAAAAATTGTTATTTTTGTGTTGATGTGGCAAACATTTCCAGTTAAAGTGAGAGTTAGTTATATTTTCCTTTTAAATAGCAAGAAAAGAATCAAAACATAAATTTAAGCAGCTTCCCAACTTGCTCACCAGTCATTTCTCAGAAAATATTCCTGTTTAGCTTTCATAATCTTGTAATGATAGCATTCCAAATATCCCTTCTTTTTAATCTGCTTGCATGTATGAAGCCTGGACAAAAACAAAATATAGTTGTCATCAGTTTATACAATTTTTAATCTCTTTAGTCGTTATAACTCAAAAGAAAATAACTGGATTTGAATTTAGCATTTATTAAGTAAGGATTAATCTAGGATAGAAACTGTTGTGACATTCTTGCTTAAGAAAAAAATTCTCTCTATATCCGACAACCTCCTAAATTTCCTTCCGAAAGAAAGGAAGTGAGAAAATTATGTCCATGAAACAATTGAAAATGAGTGCTTCCCTGGACTGGGACAAAGGAAATTCAGGTTTCTTTTTTTCTTCTGAATAAGGCCCTCCTGCTCAGATTTCATCTCTGTATGATTTTCAGATGTCTTTACATACACATCTGATTATGTGTGTGTGTGTCATTCTCTCTCAGTTTTTACCGTGAATCTATGCCGAATTCTATACATCCTGGGGAACTAAGGTGAGTAGAATGTTGTCTTTTTAGATTTCCGATAACACGAAGAATAATTGCACGTGTTGTCTCCAAAGCCCATTGTTCAAACCAGCAGATGGTGCTATGCAGCATCTTATGACTCCACATATCAACTAGAGCAATTTTTAAAACAGAAAACTACTTAACGTTTCTAGTGCAATTCCTGAGCTGAAACAAATGTTTGTGGAATTAAGTAGTGATTTCCTTTAAGTCTGGGGGACTATTTTACTGGGTATGTTTTCAGTCTTCAGATGTTAACATATGCCATATATTGTTTTGTTTTTTCCCTGATGGAATCAGGGGTACCCAACCACACTTAAACCAACTGTAACTGTTCATGTCACTTAGTAAAGGTTTGAATTTTCTGACAGAATAACTAATAAAACTTTCATATTAAGAACTAAAATGGTTTAGAAGCGAAAGAAATTCTGGGAACTGTAAGTAAAAACAGCAGCTAAGCCTTTTATTTATGGAATACAGATGAGGGAAAGTTTGGATTTTTTTTTTTTTTTCTTTCAACAATAACCCTAGCTGTGTGAATAGTACAAAACAGCTGAAATATGCAATTATATACTGCGTACTAACTGAGGGCCTAAAAGGTATACAGTGAGATAATGCACTCTGGATATATATTTTAGATTAAAACTATGTGTAACAAATTAAATTATCTTGTATTTACTTTTGGATTGCAGCGTAGCTGTACTTTGCTCTGAGATTCAGTTATTTAACAAAAGGGTTAAGTGAAAATTGTGATGCAAGAATCAAATGTGGAGCACTTGAATTGTAAATAAGATTGTTCCAAGGTTTCAATTTGTTGTATTAGTCAGTGACAAGTACAACATTTTTAATGCATGCCATAAGATTAGTCTACCCAAAGTAAACAAGCAGTAGTCTGTGTGCATCTCCAGCAATTGGTTAGGGTTATATGTATGCAGCTTTGTTTCTGATAATGGATTCAAGTTCAACATAAATAAAAACAGTGTACATTACGGAGGATAAATATCTAATTGCCATAATCTGCATCTAGAATTGAATGGATGTAAACATGCTAACCATAGAAAACAATTCCTCCAAACAGAAAGTAGCTAGTTGGATGATTATTAGCAAAGTATCTGTATTTCTTTTGTCTCTTAAGCCTTTCCTCCTCAAATATGGAAACTATAATTTTAATACTTTTTTTTAAAAAAAATCAGAGTGTTTGAGCCTATTAAATATGAGATGGAATTGTATTATGTAGGCTAAATACTTTTTGTGGCACTGTAGTAATATACATACTTTGTAGATTGTAAGATCAATAGAGAGCAGACCTACACTGTTAAAACTTTTGATAGAATTTGAAATAGTTTTTGCATGCAGAATTCAATTGTAGTTTGTAAAATGTATTGCTCTTAACACTTTAAAGAATTAAATATTTTTATATCAATATGCATGTATGAGATACAAACAGTATTTTATTTTTTTGCTATAAGCAATGTTTAAGAATGTACTATACTTGCTTAGTCTGAAAAAGAATGCAGAGTATTTGCTTTCAAAGTGCATGATATAGACCCACGCAGAATTATGTTTCTGCAGTACATCCTGATTATTGAAACATATCTAACATAATTGAAAACTATTAATATCAGAGTTTGTAGGTGAATATACTGGTTTAGAAAACTATTAGAAAAATGTGACTTTGTTTTGAACATCATGGATTGTTTTCCCAAGAACCAGGGTTTTTTTAGATAACTGGGTAATACATTTAAGTAGATGCATTCACCTGTTTACTTTTTTTAAAGAAAAAAAAAAAAGCTGTTTGACAGAAAATTTTCACTAATAGTTTTTAAAATGTTAGCTTATACTGAAACGTATTTGGCTTTCAATAGATATGCTGAAATATATTTCTATTTTCTAAAAATGTGGGAGTCTTAGTTTTACATTGAAACATGTAAGATTTTGAAACTAAATGTCTTGTATATTGAAAAAAATAAATGTGATAACGTATTATTGATAAAACCAAATGCAAGTATAGATTTGAAGACAGTTAAACACAGTGACAATATTCAGACTTAATATCTTCATGTCAGTGCTTTGTCTCTTACAAATCTGATTTTTTTTTAAAGAAAATCTATAATTTAAACAGACATTTCAGAATTTAAAGCCTCTTTTTGAAATTACTGTAAAATTGTGTTATTCGTCGCAAGTTGTAACAGTTTAAAAACTTCTAAGAGGAGAAAATGTTGACAACTGTTTATAGCTAAGTTACTTTTGTCAGCTGAGTTATTCCTGTATAATTAAGTACTTGATTTTAGAAAATTAACAGTCGGATTGCAGTATTATTGCTGTGAGATTAATGGATGAAAAATTGTAGTTAGGAGCTAAGAATCAGTATCACATTTTCAACATAGTAGTGCTGATAAAAATGTATTTCCACAATACTAATGTGGGGCTGCTTTCACTGGACTGGAAAAATATACTTGCTGTCCACACAAAATTAAAATTTTCCACAGGGAGTGTGAAATCTTGTAAAGATTTCATTGAATTTATAAATAAGAGATATATTTCTTGTGTTTCTTTTGGGGAAAGTAAAGTGTCTTGCATAAGGCAAACTTTTTAGTATCATCTTTAAAACATTAAAATTTCAGCAATATGTATAATTAACATGTAAATGTAAATTAGTCTTCTTTGTGATAAACTGTGCTCTAATTTCTTCATGTATTGCTTATTTAATATCCTGAAAATGAGTGCTGAAATGACTAACTTGCTTGTCCTTGAACTCATTGCATTACTACACTTCATCTCACTTCATCATTTAATTTGTATGGTTTCCAAATCGTAGTGATTATCATCTATTAGTACCCCTGGTGACAGAGGGCAGGACACTGTTGTATCAGAGTTAATAAAGCAGAAACACAAGTCTAATTACTATGGGAAGTAAGCCATGCTGGCAAGATTTACCTTTCACATAAGGCCTATATGTGGTTAATACTTACAAATAAAGATGGATAGATAGGCATCTATGTGTGTGTGTTTCTTTCTCAGGTTGATATAATTCATTTTTGTATTACAATTTTTGATATATTATCCTTTATTGCAGGCTTCTGAGCATATATTACTGTAATAGTTTTCAGATGCTTTATGTTCAATTTTGAAAACTTAGCTATACATGGAAGCTTTCATCTGAGTTAACTTAAATGGTTATGCAAATATAATGTAGATGCTCTCAGGCATTGCTTCTACCTCTGCAAATTTATATTTACAAGTATGCATACTGTATATATTAGCTTAAGATTTATTCAAAACTGGTCTGTGCATTACAAACTGAAAATACTTGTCATGATAGTATTAAATATAACGTGTATAGAATATTAAACATGATTTTGTATGGTTTTTAGAGGGGTCTGTATATGTGTATATTTATATACAACTATGTGCATGCACATATGTGTAGAGAAATGTGTTGCAAACACTTTTCTTATTTTGCTGCTGTTGTCTTATTACTCATCACTGAAATATACAGTGTTGGCCCACAGTTCTTGTTGTGATTTTAAAGATGAAAAGGTTTAATCAGGTGCTTCGGATCTCTACAGCTAATACACATATTTTAAAAGAGAAATAAATCTTGCATCTGCGAGTTTAATTTGCTGGATATTATGTGAGTCAGGAAACTTCTAAGTCTTTGTCCAAGTGGTATTTATGAAGATTTGTTCTGAAGTGATGCAGTCTTTATTCAGTGAAAAGAAATACACGCAAGTTTTTATGCTATGAGATGGAAAAATGTAGTTTATACAAGACTTTTATATAACATGTTTTATTGATTGACTGTATGTCAATTTTAATTTAAGCTTTATGATTCAATCTGTGTCTATTTTTAATTTAAGTGGATTACATTCCGTAAAGATCCTTTTACTCTATTGACTTGGATGTACCATATTATTAGGTACTATGAGTTCAGCTTCTACAAATCTGTTAATACATAAAACCATAAGAAGCCTCTTATGTTCAAACCAGGTTAGAGTGAAGACATCAGATTAATATTTGATCATGTAGAAGTGCCCTTAATCAGATTTACTTATTTCTCAGAGTGTTTCTGCAATTATCATAATTGTTGTGCTAAATATGTTTGTCTTTATATCTGGCTTTGGGCATAATCTTCTCTCTTGAAACCCTCTCATTGTGGGACTCAGATTCCTGCACAAAACCCAATTAATATTAAGATGACAGTCCCTGATGAGTTCCCAAGGAGCCAGCAGCCGAACAGACTCTGTAGCGTTCTTAAGTACAGACTACTTGAATGATCAAGAGCATCTGAGGGAGACATACAATTCAATAATCCCTTTCTCAGGAAAGTCAAGAGTCCTGTGAGATAAGAGTGAAATCAAAGGAACACATCAGAAAGAAAATGACTGGTATAGTCTTGTAGTGTCTCTATTAAAATGCAAAAGTTATGGATTTTTTTAGGGGTGATGGGAACCTTTTCTGTTTTATTGATTTCTTTTTATAGTTTGATGATTTCTCTAAGATTATCTTAAAAGCTTAAAGAAAAAAGAGACTTCATCAAAAGGTATTTTGTGTGACAGCAACATAGATGCTTTATGTTTCCATTATATTAACTAGTACAGCACATTTCAGTGGTTCTTAGTTTTGAGACTTATGCACTTTATGTATATGAGATATTTGCTGTGGTTTTTATTCTGATGGGGACCCACAAATGATAAGTAAGCCATATGTGACTTACTCTGTAAGAATTGTTTCTTGCAAATACGGACTTGCAGAAAAGCAACACTTTTTACTGGTTTTTGTATGCATCAAAATGACAACACCTGGTCTCTCCTGATATCCTCTTCTGTGGTCTCATATCAACAACTAAATTTACTGTCTGATTGTAGCATGCTAACCTATTGATTTGTAATCAGAAATTGGTTTCCTGTCACTTTAAAAGGGAAGCACTAAGGGGCAGTAAAAACAAGCCTGTCTGTTCTAGATGGAGCTCTGGTTCAGGCTCCATGCTGTACATTTTCTTTTAAAGAGTTCGCATTTTTTTAAAAAGAAGATTCTACAGTTAGACTGAAAAGACTTACTACTTTTTATTTTATTATATTGTGCAGGGTTTGTGTGTTTAAATTGCTTTTGAATTCCTTCTTAACAAATATCTATAATATATTTCTTTTAATGACTATATGGCTGAAGCTGATTTTTCTAGAGGTAAAAAACACAAAACCAAACAAAACATCTCAATGCTGGTAAGTGTTCTTTCACTATAGATTTACATCATTAACAAAGTTTCATTATCTGAAACTTGTTAGTAAGATAGTAAACGTTACTAAGTGCTCAAAAATGCTCTTCTGTTCAGAAATGCTCTTCTGTATCTTTGTTAGTGTTCCTGCATTGTCCCTTAGGTTTAAGTCTTATATATTTCACTGAATAGATTTATTCAAATAGTTACATAAAGGTTTGTTTCTAACCAGTAAGACTGTAATGGAATGCAGCATAGGCGCTTTCTAAATGCAGATTTTGAAGTCTTACTCATCCTCTGTTTTTAGTTCAGTTTATTGTATATTATGGTAAACTTTGCAGCTGAGGACATTATCCTAAGAAAGTCTAATATTACATTAAAAGTTAGACCTGCCAACATAAGCATTTATAGTCGTTTTCCCATGCCAAACTAGACTAAATTATGAGGGATGTGGAATAAAACGTGCCTTCTAGTTTTCTTCTGCCTAATTAATATTCAAAAGAATCAAAGAGGAAAAAATGAATACCTAAATCATACATATGTATACGCCTTTTGAGCTTTATAATAAAGGCAAAATAACCCCTTACTTGGTTAAAATCCAACTTAAGAGTCAACATACAAAGGTGACTGCTGTATAATATTAGACATATCTGTATTATGTGGGCACGTTACTGCTCCACCAGAATCTCTCAATAGTAATTATTATGCCAAGCACCCTGTTGGCACAATTACACTAAAGCTCTAATTAGTAGCAGTAAGATTAGAACCCCTACATGTTAAATCTGTAGAAGCAAAGCTGAGTGAAGGATTTAAAACAGTTTCAAAACATTGTATTGTCTTTATTACAGTCTTTATATTTCAGTAAAGAAGGGTTTTCTATAAAATGCACTTAAAATAATCTGGTCCTGTCACTAAAAATAGGAAAGATAAGGTAATTGCAGTCAAACCTCACTACTCTGCTTCTATCTAGGTGCTTTATATCTGGAGTGACAAATCCAGTGAACTCTAGTGGAAGTTATGTACTCAAAGTTTTTCCTTCGATGAACTGAAGTTTTTTGGATGGATAAAAGCTTTCCCTGGTGCCTTCAGTTAGTTTTTAGTGGCCATTGGGTGTTCTGTGCCATAACTTTCTAGCATGTGGCAAGTCTTATGCCAGAACTTTATCAGTGGCTGAATATGATCCTTGTTAATTCACACCTTTCTCAATTTGATTCTTCACTGTAAAGTAATGAAAACATGAAGTTCATTGTCCAGCTATAGCTTTATGGACAGTACACAAACACTGGGCAATGCCAGTCTGAATCTGTTGCCTTAGCAGGGAAGAAGCAGTCGGAAGCCATCACAAACCATGCCAAAGGATTGATTTCACTTTTTTAAAAGTTGTGGTCTTACCACCTGTCCAATAGAAAGGAGATTCTGGGTTTTGAAACGACTGATGATACATCTTCATCCAGATTTAGTATCTACTAAAGTAGAGTTAAAAATATCTGCTTCTGTAGGACACTTTGTATATACTGTAAGATTTTTTTCCCCCTTTTTATCTCAGAGTATATTCAAGTAATGCATCAACTGTTCACTCAGAATAAGAAGAGAAGATTTGCATGCCTAGGGCTTTTTTCCTTTGCTTCTGGTTCTTAGTGTATGTTTGAGGGGAAGGAGCTGGTATTTTCTGGATTCTGTTTTGGGAACAACTTTTTTAGCTGCACCAAATTGTAATAATGATTCTACTCATCAATTTAATTATTTTTATTTATAGCATATGCCAATTTCTCACTGAGAAAATGATTGTATGATTGCTTTGTCTTAATGTTTATTGATTCTATTGTGCCACTACCTTTAATGAAGAAAGCTGGATGCAAAGCTAACTGAACCTGGTAAATATATTCCCACTGGTTCCAATAAGATTTGATTTATGCCTACAGTGGAAACAGGCTTCTCCTGAGGGGAGGAGGACACCTTTTGTGGTTCTCATCTAGGCTACTTTAGAGGCAGTGTTATAAGCAAAACGGGAAGGTGGGACCCAGGAATTAATTTTATGAGGGATTTTGCACTTCAGTCCTTCGTGTTTTAGGATACTCTTTATTACTATTGCACATCTCACTAACTTGGTTTGACAAAAAAAGCATAGACAAAACTGGGAGAGAAGGGGTTGCCTACATTTAAAGCTTTCTCCTACTGACTTTTTCCACAGTGGAAGATAGTCTTTCATGACAGTACTATTGTGTTTTGCCAGCCTAGGAAGAGACATTAAGGTATTTTCCAGTAGAGCTTCAGGTTGGTTCTCTCTGCGCTGCTGCAGAGAGAAGGACAGTCTCCATTACATTGCACTAACTCTACTCAGACAGCCTCGTATAATCAATCTAGTTAAATACCTTTCTTTGTAAATGCCTAGATGTTGAGGGCACAGGTGAAAATCATCAGTTCCAAAGGTATTGGGTTTTTATATGCATTATTCAGACTTAATTTATATAGTCATTGCCATCTATAATATGTGGAAGACTCAAGAGCCTGCTTTTGTAGTTTCAATATTTAACCTGATTTTTTTTTTTTTTTTCATTTTTAGTCTCAACTTCAGGGAAGAAAGCTTGTAATGAAAAGTGAAAGTTATTTCTGAATATTAAAATAACTGTCCCGAAATAAGTTTTATGATTTCAAAGAATTTTAAAATTGTTGAACTTCATTTTCTCTCATTGTTAGTACTATTAAATGCATATTAGCATGGTCATTTTTGTTTAATGGAAACAAATAACAGTTAATCTTATTGGGAGGTTAAGTGGGTTTACTCTGTAAAGGGCAAATCCCAGATGAATGTTTTCTTTTTTAAAGAATAGCTTTAGTCACTGACAGATGGTCTCTGTCTGAGTCTCCCTGTAGACAGATACAGTTTCTTTTTACACGTTTATGAAAGTTGTAGATACAGATATTCGGTAATATGCTTTTGTGTAGGACAAAGAGCAATTCTGGTGGATTGATAGGATTAGATTTCACAACAGTGACATATGGTTGGTTTACCAAAGTGGACAAAATTTGAAAGGGAAAAAAAAAAGGTATCTACAGTTACAGCTACTAAAGTAACTGAAGAATTTATATTTGGCCAATTGCCTCTTACAAAAGACAGTATGGTAGGTCTTATTTAACTCTGCTTAGGGTTGGGTCTGTCATTATTGTCCTGATCGTGTACATCTCTGGCTTTCAGATAACTCTACAAACAAATTGCCATGTGGTCTTAAGTGCAGAAAAACAGTAATGGTCTAATTTAGAATATTGATAATTTGCTCCCTGACCCTAACCAATCACATATCAATATCACTTACATCTGTATTGCAGATTTGTTTTATAAATATAACCAACAGCCTCTACAAGCCCGTGTATTTTTTACCCTGTATGCTACATGTAAAGTTATAACATCATTATAACCTTAGTCAAATAACTATACAACATATTTAGTGGTAATTTGTCACACTAAAATTATTCCTAGGTGTCTTGAGTAAGTCCGGTTATATTTATGTGTTATGCCATACCATGTTTTTTGGCAATGGAGTTTGCTAGATTTCATAGATTTACTGTGTCTGCTTTTTTTATGACTGACATAGCAATAACCAGATTGCAAGGATATTTATGTTGTTTGTGGCTTAGCAAGATAATTAAAGGATATAAATTAATCAAGTGCAATTAATTAGAAACTTTATGTTCACAGCAGTCCTTCTTTGCATGTATAATTTATATGTATTGATTTCCTGGCTTTCATTAGCCTATGAGATAACAGCAAAAATGCATTAGAGAAGAAAATGTACAATTAGCGTGAGAGTGAACCCTGGCATAATTGATAGATCAGCACATGTTTGGGGCAAATATAAAGCTTTGTTAACTGTCATAAGCAGTTAGAATTGATAAGTGGTATTTCACTACATATCTCTCAGCTGATTAATGGTGTTTTTAAAGAGTCCTCTTAATGGGAAGCTGATAGGTTGGTTGAATTTACATTTTAATCAGAGTATTTATGATGGAGACAGCCATAAGAAATTCATTGGCACAGTGGTAAGGACCTTCCCTTGAGGGATCTAGGGAAGAGAAAGCATTTTAATATGGCTACTCACCTTCCCCTTCTTTGTGTGACCTGGTCAGCACATAAGAAGGGCTAGCTTATTTGCTATCAACTAATAACTTGCTGTCATTAAAGAGAATTTCAGTTTCTAATGTGTTAAGTAGTAAGGTAAAATGAGAATGGCACTGTACAGAATACATGCAAACTAGTTCAGGAAAGAGTAGATCTGTTATCAACAGAAATAATCTGCAACAACTACTGTGGTTCCTCAGTGCATGAGCTGTTGTGTTATAGTTTTGTTTAAGTAATATATTTCTTTTATACTTGTAGGCCCTTCTACTTTAGTAGAACCCTTGATCAAAACTAGTCTCTGATTATCTGTTGAACAAGGATTTAGAGTAGGTAGGTGTGTTGGAATAGCCTCAGCCAATTTACAAGTGGGGCTTATGAATAATTGTTCAGGTGTCCTTTGTTAGAACGTCTATATGTTGCTTAAAAAAACTCATGTACATTTGTTACTTGCAGATACTGCATTGCTTGAAACTAGCTTTCCTGTAAAAATGTTTTCAAGTTATACTTCCTATTCTAGATTATTTTCTGATCTAGATATACACACACTCTCTGATAAAAAATACCTAGTGAATGCACGTATTAGTCTCATACCAAGTTTCTGTCTAGCAAATAAGCAGTTTGTTTTACCTAGTTAAACTAGTTGTTCAGATGGAATGGGAGAGCTAGACTACAAAGTATCTCGTTTTATTGTTTTTATTGACATGTCTCAAATGAATTGGCTCAGGCATCACTTTCTGTCTTGAATTCTATTTCATATTCTTTTGTATACCTGTTCCATAAAATGAGCACTAACTAGGTTCATGTTGTATGTAGTATGTTAAACAAAATTTTGTGGTTTAGGTATTTATTTTCCTCTTTTGATTAGCACTGATAAATTAGAGTAACTGATCAATAAAACTAATTCAAAGAATATTAAATATTTGGTATAGAAAAGGAAGTGACATCCTATAATGAAAAGAAACAAAGCACACCATGATAAAAACGATAGCTTATTTGTATGTCATATTAGCCACATCTGATGAGGATCTTAGGCCATGTATAGACATATTAGGTTTACATTAGAAATGTCTTAAATTTTCAGAGTTCATTAGTTTCTTTTTTTTTCCACAAGTCAAAAATAAATGGAAGTTGGATGGGTTTTGCTATTCAGTAGCAGTAGCTATGCAGCATCACCAAGTGACATTTTCATAGACGGCATGGAAATGGCTTATTCCATTAAAAAGGAGACAGTGATTATTATATCACTTATTTTAATGCAGAAATGAGGGTTTCGTACATTTGTAATTTAGACAGGTTGCCACCTCAGTGCAAAGTTGTCTTTTGTATTCTGTCCTTACTTGCTCAATTCACATTGTGCCTGTTGCTTTACACAGTGCCTTAGAGTGGTTTTGTTGGCATTGCAAAGGTGAGAACTATTGTTTCATCTCTCTGGTATCCACCAGAGAAGAGTATCAAGCACTGACTACAAAGTACTTCCCCTTTTTTATTTCTAGAAACTAGAAATATAAAACTGGAACAACAGTACTTTGATATTATTTGGGATGAATAATATTTCTGAATTAGAGTGAATTGATTGTAATCCTGCAAGTTTCTTTGTCCAGACTTAGAAAAATGAATTTATCTGAGATACAGATCTAAACAATACTCATGTGACCTGTGCTTGCTCTCATTTGAACTAGAGAGATTTCTTGTACTGGAACAATTCTCTTCCCCACACCTCTTTGCTGTTTTCTTTGATACATTCCATGCCCTTGTACCCATTAGTGACTGGCACCAGTCTGAAATGGCAGGTGCTTGCTCAGATTTTTGTATACTGGCCCTTTTCTCGCATGCTTACCACTTCCTATCTGTTGGCTTCTCTGCCATCCCTTGATGGAAGCAGCCTGCTGCAATGGCTGCCTGAGCCCACCCACAGTGGCTCCAAGAAAGCCTCTTTCTGGAAAACCACATACTGGAGACTCTAGTTGCCCTTCTTACCTCTTAAGTAACATTCTGCATATTAAATTTGTGGACCAGCATGTATGTATACCTTGCAGTGTATAATTGCATGCTTCATACTCAGAATTCACTTCTAATTGAACCAGGTTTATATGTAAAAGTTACTATGGTAGTTAAACTTGAAGGTAAAAAATATTTAAATCTGCCTATGTAATTCTAAAATGAGTGAAATGAAAACATTGTTATGGTATCTTATGAGGAATAATAAATGTTTCCTTGATTCTCAGTTTACTTTGAAGTCAGATGTAAATTAGATGGTTGTTGCATAGCAGACATCTTGAATACATAATGATGTAATCATGTTTGTTATGGTGTATGTCATGCCATTTTAAGAATAAAAATGAAATCTACTTGGAAAAAAGATTCTAAGATTTTTGTGCCAAACTATGACAACATCTTCTTTTGAAAATGTTAGACTGCATAGTTTTCCAGCTAGATATGTATCTGTTTTATTAAAATATTAAAATATTAGACAGGTAAACAACAGGTAGACAACTCCAGAAATACAACTGTCTGTTCACAAATGCTATGATGTCAATGGATTGAGTAAGCCAGGATGGGGATTATAGCTTTATCTGAGCAAAATACAGAAAATATCTATAATTCCTAAATTAGCTTTTGCACGTATACTTTAGCATTTTTAACTGAAAGATCAGGCACTTTCGTTTTATAATGGCTCAGATTCTCTCCCATTTAATGCCAAGAACTCTCTGGGAGTGAAAATGTGACAGTATTCCAATAGAAAAGATGGAGTGGCAGTGGTGCGATAAGGATGTGGTATGTAAGTTGTTGATGTGAATGTATTAAATTAGTTTATATGCACCAGGAGAAGAGCTACTTGAGCAAGGTCTTACTGCCTACTAACCACTATAAATTCTCCAGTCAAAGGGAGCATGCCCAGGATTTTACATGAGATTCTTTTTTGCTGTAGGATCCCCATCACCGGCTGATGCAAGTGCAGGTTTATTCAGAGCTTATACTGTAAAAGCAGTTTGAGAATGCTGTACTAGGCAGTTTGTTAGATATGAGACTGCGAACAGTACCTAAAGAAATACCTACCTGAATGTGACAGCTATATTATGAATGTTGATGTTTTTCTTTGCACAGAACAAAATTCACTAAAATCTGTCTCCTGTGCAGTAAATAGCAGCCTAATACTCATTTCTGGAGGCAGGACATTGTTCCAGAGGTTTTACTGGAATTTCAGTGTAGAATATGCTTCTGCTGTGCCCTCTGCAAATATGTTGCCCAGAATTAACTGTCCAGTTTAATAGCTTATATAGATGCTGGCTTCCTCACAATTTTTATCTAAAGTCTGTGTTCTCTCTAAAACAAAAGAAAATGAAAGCTTGTTTCTGATCAAAGCTGCTTTCTGCACCTTTTATGATAGCTGATTTAAATACACAGGTTAATGGGAGCAATGAGGATAGCACAACTCCATTGCTCAGGAAAACAGGCCATTTATTCTGACAGAAAGAGGGACACTCTGTTATAAATACCCAATGTTTTTATAATACAGAATTGGGTAAGTGAGAAAGCAGCCAATGTAATTGGTCTGACTGATGGATTGAGCCAAACTTTCTGAGGTTCTGAAAGAGAAGGAAAAAACCCAACCAAAACTAAACATGCAAAGAGAAAGTATGTACTTGACACGCAATGGAAAGGGATGTAGTATTTCAGGAAAACAGAAATACTAATATACACACTTAAAAAAAAAAAAAAAAGTCATAATTGCTATTAGCTTTTTGTAAACAACCCTATTCTAATGCTGATAAGTTCCACAGATCTTAGTGAGATTGCTGGCAGTGGGCTCATGCTTTTATTTCTGCATACTAAGCTATCACTTAAATACCACTTGGCCATTTTCATCACACATGAGAACCATCAGACATTTTGTTTGGAAACTATAAAATGAAATACAAAGGGTTTTTTTATTCTTCAGTTTGTTTGTGAATGAAATGCATTGTCATGAGACAAAAATAACAAAGTTTCCATGTATATTTAACTTCTGTTTGTCTCTCCATGGTTAGTTCCAGTTCACAATGGAAAGAAAGAAGTGGACAGCTATCACTTGAAATACTTAAGTGTGAACTTAATCCCATGAAGTAAATTCCTTAATTCATCGGGGTACCTGTGAATGCTTCAATATGTGACTATTAATTGAATGTGTTTGAGGAAGTTATGAAATTTTTGTCTTCAGTGAATATTACATTGTTGGAATTCAAGTGCTGAACGTGTTAGAAAATGGTGATGTTATAAAGAAAATTGTCAAATATTGTGCAAGTTAGGACTGTGCATTGTGCTCTTCAATGCAAATATCTTTAAGTTTTAATTTTTTTAACAGAATACATTGAACATGACTGCAAGAGAAGAGAATATCAAAATACCTTTGTGCAAACATGAAATCCAAAATATATTTGCCTTTGGATGATGAACTCAAATTTTGAAGGAATACCTGCAAAGTGCTTGGCTTTCCTTATCAGATATGGTAATTACATCTTAATTTCTCTTTTGCTATGGTCATTCCTCCTTAATAAAGAGGAAAAATTTTTTAGCAACAGTTTTGTCTGGCTTCCTTTTATTATGGTTCCATCTAGTTTTGTTCCTGGATTGCACCTGCTTAGTAGTTATCTAATCTTTCTTAGAAGTTTGTACTCTCAAGGAAAAGCTTTGAAGTTTACACTGATTGGTGTTTTATGGCAAAAGAAATATGTATAGGTCCTTCTTTTGCAGTGTTAAAGCTATTATGCACCTGGTGAAAAGATAGACATTAAAGTGCAGATGACAAACCTTTAAAATATTTAGTAGATTAAAGTACTGAATTACTCCCTACTCCTTGTTCAAGGTCCTTAATATTACAAAAAATTCTGCTAGTTTGGGTTCTGAAGACAAGGGCCTTTCATTTGTAGTTGCACGCTGGCAGACATCAGACAGTTTGCAAAAAGGTAACATAGCTATAGAAAAACACTTTTTAACTAGAACTATATGAAAATATTGCTGATTCTAGTCCTCTGTCATAGTATTGATTTTTGTCTTTTTTTAACAATTTACATGACAGTTATTCATCAGATACTTGGGGTTTTTGTTGGCAGAAAGCCCTGTATTAAACATCTTCAAGGTCTGTGGAAGGGAGATGCTATTTAAGCAGTTATTTGCATGCCTATGCATTGAGAAAATATAGAAATATATGTTACTTGAAAGCAATGGTGTTTTCCTAATACTTTAAAGTTGTTATATATTTTAAAATACCTAGCATCTTCCTAGTACAAAAGTTTGATTTTTGTTGTGCCTCCATCAAAAGCTAAGAATAATTAACTGCTTTTGTGGAAAACTGAATATAACATAAATATGAAAAACAAATTTATTATGCATAAAAAATTTAAAAAGCATTAGGAAACAATATTTGTGGTCACCAGATTTAGAATATATTGGAATACAACAGGTGTGCTATTTTAAAGATATTAGTGCCAACTTTTTGGCACTATATTACTAGATTATTTTACTAGAAGAAGAAGGTGAGGGGAAAAGTAGATAAATATTTTCAGGTGGAAAAAAAAGTCCTGAATGTATGTGAAGTTAAAGGTTTGGAAAAAAAACTCCAAACCTGTGAAATTGGACTTCATTAATCACTTAGAAGCTATGGGGGAAAGATGTGTAATTTAAATAGCAAAACATTCACTGTAAAGACTTTTTTCCTCTTTTATTTATATTTTAGAATAACACATAAATTTTATCCCTACCAGAGAAAACATAATGAAAAGTCTGCATGGACTCCACAGTTAAAACAGAATAACATGCCTTTAGAAAATCTTGTTATTAAAAATCAAGTGAATTTAAAAATACATAGGGATCTATATGCAATTATTTGGTTACATTTTCTTATAATTTATCAAAGTTTAATTATAGGATGCATGATTAAGTTGAAAATTTGAAAGATGTGCAGATCTTAGAATGCTTCTTACATAAAGACTGAAATTCAGGAAGCCAGCCCTGACTGTATGGAGCACTTGGGAACCTGTTCTGTTTTACATTAAGTGGAATACAGTCCTACAAGCTTCCGCCTGTTCCCAGGAGAGGTATGTTTTCTGCAGAAGTTGAGAGAATTGCACTGAGTATGCTCCAGAGAACACTGTGGTTAAGTGAGTGCTTTTGGTGGAAGCAGTCTAGATACCACCTTAGATTCCTTTATGAAACATTCTGCTTCATTATACTACTTTTTTTTTTTTTTTTTTTTTTTTAGTATAATTCATTAAACTACTTATTACTTTTCACTACTTTTCTTCCAGACAGATAATTTTAAAGTCACTTTCTTAGGCATCTTCTGAATTAAGATGAGTTGGTTTGAAAACTGATCTCTCTGTGTTATTGTAGCAGTAGTTGGAAATAACAAGAATTTTTTTATTTCTGTTGTTCAACATCGCAACAATGAAGCTCTAGTAAACAGTGAATGAGCAAATACGAATTTTGTTCACTCCAAAAATCCTAGTCCTTCCCGTCTCAAATGTAACATTCGGAACTTGTATCCTTCACCTGCTTTGTTCTGGAGCTGAAGACAGATTGATTATTTTTAAACTTTTTTTTTCAGGCAGAAGCATTTTTCCTGCACTTCCTGAGCACATCATTTGAAATGGTTTGATTGGACCATCTCAAATCAGAGGTTGTTTTTAGCCCTAAATTTGAGTGTACCTATACATGCTTTGGAACTGTCAGAATTGTGCAACGATTGTGTAGCTGATTGCTATGAATTGTGTAATACCTTATGCAAAATAGTAATAGTGCTTTAGAATGATAAAACAGTCTTGTCTTGTATCTGGAAGCACTCTTCATTACAGGGATGATCAGTCACTGGTGCTTGCAGTCCCAAATTTTCTTAGGAAAGTCCTAGAAAGACAAGAAAACTTTCTTTAAAAACCCAAACAAAAAACATCAAAAAAATCCAATCCAAAACACCAACACACCACCCCCCCAACCCCCCCTCAAACCAAACAACAAAAAATCCCCCCAACCCCCCTCCCCCCATGTTTTTGCATAATCTGACAATCTGTGGAGATTAATTTATTAGAGTCAAAGTAAAAGCTAAATTACTGTTCTGCAAATGTCAGTTACCATAAGATTAAGAAGAGATGCAGCAGCTAAAAATCTGCATATTGTGAAGCCAGTGGCTGGTAGAAAGTGAAATTTTTCTCTAAAAGATTTTAACAGGAAAGGGGCTTGAGGGAAGGAGTTCTGGTAGTGTGAAATAAGAAACCTTTTTGTGTCACTTGAATCAGAGATTCACCCTAGCTATGGGAGTTATGAAATATTTTTGGTACTTTCTGATTAGTAAAGGTGCCTTTAAATTAAAACGCAGGTTTGGGCTTCCTAAACCAAGTCCGAACCGAAGACCACAAATTTCTGTGGAGTCTTCAAGCCCAGCATTCTGAGCTCACAGAGTCTAGGTGCACGGACACAAATTGTCCTTTGTACTTAGCTGGGTGTTCCACATACTTAGTTCTCCTTGTTTTTCAAACAGGACTATAAGAACTGTTTGTGCTTTAGTCTCCTGTACTTTGCTTTAAAAACTGAGCATCCATCTCACTGTTTGCACTATTGTAGAAACAATAAGGAATATCGATGTGTCTTCTAGAATAAGCAGAGTGAGGCTCCCTGAAAGCACCTGAATAACATTATTTTGCAGTAACAAACAGACTAGAAACTCATATGTAATTGTTGACTGTTTCCTGTCAATCCTGTAATATCTTTTGGAGGTAAATACATTTTGTTGCTGAAAGTGTTGCTTGATAGTATTGCTATGAATATTTTTGGCGAAACCACAGAAAATATATTATTATGAGATTTTTTTAAAAATCTGGAAAAATCTGTTGTATATGATATACATATAGAAGACAGTGTCTTAGTATGTTTTCTTTGAATTATATTACTAATTTGATTATTCACTTAGAAATTATATATATGATTCTTAAGTTCAAATTAATGTTTTCTGTAATAGCGACAGCAGCAATAGATCAGTAGGAATTTTAGGTGACACCACTGTTCCTTATATTTCAATGCAGAAAGCATTTATGTGGATATAAATAAAGTGTTTAGAATTCTGTCATGGAAGGCTATGTAAATTGTCGGCTTCTCAGAACAGCTTGTTTATGACAGTTTTCCTGTCTTGATTGTCATCGCCACATTGGTGCTATGGTAGTTATGGAAGTAGGGCATTGTGTTTTCTATCATAGTTTCTGAAAGTGTTTGAAATAATTAACTTCAATGGAATCATGTTTTGAAAGCAATTTTGATCTGCTTTGACCCTTACATCTACATTGTAGCTGGCCAAGTATTTATATTAGTTTATTTGTGATGGCCTAAGACAGACTGAAATCAGATATTGATGTTAATGGAGGCATTCATGTGCTCAAAATAGAAAAACTCTGAATATTTTTCATTTGAATTGGGGGGGGGGGGGGGCAGATGTCATGTCTATGCAACTCAGTGTGAAAAAGTAATTTGCTTGCACAAATCTTCACGTTTGCATGAAGAAATATTTTGTCACATTAAAACTGTGCAGGTGTTTTTTAAATATTACATTGCTTTCTTTGTAGATTAACTTTTTAAAGGCAATATGTCTAGAAAAGCATAGTGGACGATAACTAAAATGTACGGGGTTTTTGGGTGCAATTTATACATGCATGGTGAAAATGGGTGTTTGGTCTTCTGTGTTAGGAATGCGAGGTAAAATTAGGATGTAGGTCAGATTTCACTGCAAAATGTCTCTAAGTTTTAAATAAATCCATATCAATGAAAATATTTAGTAGGCAAATGAAGATCTAAATGCAGTAATTTCTATTTTAAGACTATCTATATAATCTTTTCTTAATAAAACTAATAAAATTCAAAATGCTTGCGATCAAATGGAAGAAAGTGAGACAGTTCACTGAAATGCATGATTCCTGCCTTCTCTTTTGGGATATTTCTATTAAGTGTCATTTTATATCTCAATTCCATTTATCCTAACATTAGTTAGGGATTTTCACTGACCTCAGAGCTTTACTGATGCTGAGAATTCCTCCAGATTCCACTATTTTAGGTAAGACTTTCTAGGAAAAATCCCATAGGTAAATATTCTTAAGTAATGGATTTTCTGTTGGGGTAGAACACTTTTTGCTAAGTTATTGTCAAATCAGGAGACAAACATGCTCTGAAACAGAATGTACGTGAAAAACTTAGTTTTGTTTTTTGGGGTGGGGGTGTTTTTGGTTTGGCTTTTGGCTTTTTTAAAAATATATACCTGGTAGTGTTCAGTGGAAACTGAAGGGACGAATATTCAGTGTGCTCAGAAATACTGCAATTTGATCTAATCGGGGCTTGGACTAAGAATGTAGTAAATTGTCAGTGCAGGACTTTTGCATTCATTTACACTAATAAAGAGTGTCTCATTTCTGAGAAGTAAATCACAGTGGCTTCAATACTTTATTTTCCATCTTGTATGTAAGTAAACTGCAGGATCAACTGGGAGGTTGAATCAATCTGCTATTTATTACCTCGAAATGTGACACCCTATTTTAAGTGCCTTATTCCCTTATGATTTAGACTGAGTAGTACATTATGTTTAAACAATATAGAAACCAGCTTCACTGTTAGTGGATTCTTCATTTTAGATGTGATGGATTTATATTTGTAGAAAACTTCTAGTGCATATGTAACTTTCAGTTATAACAACTTTCAGTTGTTACATAAAATGAAGTTTCAAACAGACTGATACAGAGAGAACGAGGAAAGTAATTGCAATTATATTTTCTGTCATCTAGTAAGTATTAATTGCATAGAGCTTTTTTTTCTAAGACTTTATTTAAATATACATTTGAAAAACATGTTGTTGTTCAGTTGTTTTCATTTTTTGTCCAGAAGTTGGACATTTATTAGGAAATTATTTTCCAGGAAAGCTGTGGCTTTTTGCAGAGCATAGGGCATTGCAAATGCTTTCCCCTAACTGGTTCTTATGTTTTAATACCACTTTTCTGCCTTAATTTATGCAAGTAAAAAGGTAAGATTTTTTGGTTTTCATGTTGGTTATGGGATGAGAACCAACACTTTTGTTTTGTTCCAACATTATGTTCTGGGGCCATACACCACTGTGACATCTAATAATGTTAACATGTCACTGACTTTTTCGTTTTATCTTTAAACTGAATTTTCATTTGTTGACCTACTTTTTAAGGTATTGATGGCAACAGACAGGAACTAAAATTATCACATTAATAATCTTATAGATTTATGGATTTAATATCACATAAAAAATCTTATAGATTTAGTTGAACAAAAAGAAAGTAACACTCGTAGTAATGAATGTTTGATGAATTTTGACTTCTTGGTTACATTGCATGTGACTTAGTTGGGATAAATGTCTCTGATTTTTTTTTTTTTTTATGTATCTGCTCTGATTTTTCCACTAACAAATTCAATTTAAGTTCTATCATCTCTTGCTTCTAAAATCAGTGTTATGTTTTTGAAAATATTAAATTGATCAAATTAAGGAGAGATGTTAAAATTTTCTCATGTAAATGGAAAAGTGATTTTCTCAAGTTAAGACTTTGGACCCCAAGTCAGAAAAACACTTGAAAGTATGCTTTTTATTTCAGCACATTAATGTGAAGTTTTGTCAAGTCACAGTGACTTTTTTTACTATGTACTACTTAAATGGGAAACATAAAAAAAAAAAATCTTGTAAACTTTAAGAAAGTTCTTATGCATGCACTGTTCGCAGCTGTGATCTTTGAGCTCTGTCTTGGAAGTATATTTTATATTTGGAGCAGAAAATTTGACATAAGGAGGAAAAATATCCACACTACCAATTTCTTTCATGTATTTAGCGCTTGAGAAATAACATGCTATATGGGAACAGCACCACAGGACAAATTATTCTATTCCACAAATGACCACAGCCGATTAAAATTTTATCATAGAGGTCAAATGACTAGATAAACTATGTTCAGGCACACAAAATTGTAAAAGTATCTTGAATCATTACCTGATTACTTGAATCAGTTTGCTTTGACTAGCTTTTTTCCCCTCCCTGTTTTATTACAGGCATACTGTATGCTCAGTAGTAAAGAGGGGGGAAAGCATATGGCCTCCTGTTTGAACTTCTGTAATTAATCCTTCCAAATACTATTTCCTTGGAAAGTTATTTTTAATTTTATGACAGTCTGTTCTTGTATTCTCCCACACAATCACTTGGGCAACATTTGTATCGATGAAAACAACATAAAGCAGCTCTTAACTAAAAGGAGACTGCTGTTTTACACAACATGTAAATGATTAAGTGATAGATTTTTATTACTGCTTGTGTGTAGAGTGCACTACAGCATTTGAGCATTAACCCTCCCTCCCTGTTCCAAATCTATGCAGTCCTACAGGGTGTGTTTAGGATTTTTTGCTGTTTAAATTCCTATGGCTTATTTTTTAGAAAGCTTTTTAAAATGCTAGTTATTCCCTTAGAGGTATATTGATATTTCTGAATATGTTGTGTGGATTCTTCCACTCATGAAAAATAAATTCCTGCACTGTGTAATTGGTAAGAAATTGGTAAGAAAAAAGCTAAATTAAGATTATGAATTGATAGAGAACTATTGGCAGATTTCATAAAAGATGATCAGGTTGGTCCCATCCCAGTCAGTAGCTTGTGTAAGAAAAATAATAAAAGAACAACAAAAAATCTGTCCATTCTTAAAATTTCCTTTGTTGCTTGCCTACATGCAGAATTACAGATGTGTGCACTGAACATGGCTCTTTATGAGCAAGATACTGGATGCTGTAACCCTTTAAGGCAACATGGGGAAGTAAAGTTGCAAACGAGATATGATAAAAACCAGCAAGGATTGTAGTTCTGAATATCTTAAAATACGTTCCAGAAGTCTATATGATTCAATCAAGGCAAATTCTATAGTACTTTTCATGTAACAGAGAACGTGTTAAATAATCTTGATTAGTTGCCTACAAAGCATGGAAGGGTGGCAAATTAATAATTTACCTCATGATGCCTTCAAGATATTTTCTGAGATTGTCTTGAAATGCAGGTCAGGAGGAAATCTTCCCCCAATTTTGTATTGAAAAGAATTAGTGTTATTCTAAATTTCATGCTTTTGGAAAGCTTACAGTGAAGTCCACTCTTTTAAGATATCCCACTGAATGTTTCTTTTGTCTCTTCCCCTCCTCATACTATCCATTTCACATAAGGTTAAGGAAGGGAGCTTTCTATAGCTATATTAACCTGCATGCTGTTAGTTTTAAAGATTGTAGTTGAGAGCATAATTTCAGTTAAGAGGTCTACTGCCAAGAAATAAGACTGACTAGAAACAGTGGATATAAAACGTCGTTTTATTCAAATAAGCTGAAGTGTGAAAGCAATGTTTAAAAGACATCTCTTAGCAACTTAATTCCAATTCAAGGATCACAGTAAGATCTCATTTTCAGAATTGTGATCAAGGTCTGACTCTTAGGAATGTCCAGTTGTTTTTGTTCCTTGAAACTGAAATTGCTGCATTGTACCAGAGAGGACAACACTGGCTTGATTTACGTAGGTACAGTCCTCATTAATTCAGCTGGAGTATTAGGTCAGCAGCTCTGCAAAACCAGGATTAGATAGTGCCATGTCTGCAAATTCAGTTGCTGTTTTTCTTCAAAGATATGCTTTTCAACTCTGTCACATACAAACAGTAGGTTTAAACGGAGCATTTCTTTATGGCTAAATGAAGTCATTTTGCTGAATAATAATGGTTTTTCTTATCCTACATATATTATACATGTGAAATGGAGCTGTCTAAATGTCAGCTTTAAACTCAGATGCTTAAATGGTACTAGTTAGCAAGATTAGTTCATATATTTTTAAGTAACATTGATTAGATTATGCAATAATTTTAAGAAATTATTATAATTATACTTTTATTATAATTATACTTTTAAGAAAACATGCATGTGCATTAGCAAATAAAATTTTATGTTCCTTAGTTATGGAAAAATCATACTTTCAGCTTTACTCTAGTTTTACATCTTGTTTGAAAAGTAAGATTTTGTTAACACTCTAAACTCTCTAAAATGTTCTAGTTTTCATTACATTTTTTTATTATTCCTTTAAAATGGGATTCATTATAGCTATAAGTATGGTGAATATATGGTA
Source organism: Athene noctua (assembly GCF_965140245.1). NCBI lineage: Eukaryota > Metazoa > Chordata > Aves > Strigiformes > Strigidae > Athene > Athene noctua. The sequence continues at coordinate 10,650,318 of NC_134045.1, forward strand.
AATTTGCTTGTCAAACAGCAAGTTATTGCCCCAAGTGAGGTGATATGATGGGTGTGGTGGAGAAATGTTCCAGATTTTATGATTATCAACTACTTGATATCTTGGACAAATGAAGCGCTGCTAATTCTCTGAGCTATTTACTATGTAAGAGTCTCAAACTTCTAGAGAATGCAAAGTGTAACTCTGGACTTCATTACTGTAGGATGGCTGTGGATGCTAAAACTTTACAAAATCTCGAAATGTAAATAGATAAATTCTCAGAAGAAGGAGGGCTAATGGAATGAAATTGATTTTGAAGATTACTGTAGTCTAAGAAAATGTATCATGTTATGCTTTGCAAGAGGCAATCCTCAATGTTTTCTGCTGGTAACTTGCAGAAAGAATCAGTCATTTTGTGGGTGGCAGTTTCTATGCAGTAGCTGATTTGTTTGTATGGAAACAGAAAACAAACAAACTGTGGCTCTTCAGTTTGTGTAGGATCAGCGCTTTTGAGTTACCTGCTTGTCTTTTACCAAAACAAAAGTATGTGTGTAAAACTAGAAAAGTGTTTCTTAGCGTTAGCATTCCCTTGTGTTTGAAGTGCAGATAAATATTCCTCAACTCTGAGGCCTGACCTCAAAACTCTAGTTTAGTAACTAACTAAAGCTTTAGTAAATTCCACCACAGTGATCTTGCTAGCCTGCTATCACAGAAACAAGTCTAGTGTTTGTTTAGTTTCTGTCCTTCCGGATAACTTTGTCATGCTCTCTGTGACACTTCTGTTTCTTGAAAAGGTTTTTTCTTGTCTCTTGTGCTTGGATTCAGTTTAACTTACACCTAATTTTCATATTGCAAGAGTAAGAAAGAGATAATCTTCATACATTAGTTACCTTCTGTGACTTGTAATTTTCTAGAGAAATTAGATGAAGGGTATTAGGTCTTCAGATTCAGATTGTGAGAAACTGTGTGCTCCATTCCCAACATTCACCAAGCAAATTTTTATCTAGCAGCAAGAATAGAAGACAGCACTGCATAACTTTCCATGCATTCATGTTTTACTTGTGATTTCACAAGTATAATCTGCCTACAAAATAGGTGATGAATCTGGCTCTAGTTACAAGTGGGAGGCTTTACCTTTAGCAGGTGAGTCATTACAACATAACATTCCATTTTAATGCTGTTATGCAAAACTGGTTTTGATGTTTTCTTGTGATGTATGGACTGTGCAGAATTTATGAAAGAAGCAATTAAGTGGGTGGTACCTGCGAATCAGGATTATATTTAAAAGTATGCTCATTTACTGGAGTAGTACTATAGTTATTCTGAGCACTCCCACCTCTAAGACCTCAACATATAGATAGAAGCTGTTCTTTTACCCTTTAATAGTTCTTTGCCCTTTCTGCTAGTAAACTCTTCCCATTATAAGCTAGCACAAGTAAGACACTGTATTCATCTGATTCTTTTAGCCTTTGACAATGTTGCAGGATGACACTTCTTTACCCCTCTTAATATTGATTCTTTAATATGCTTAGGTTAAAGTGAACTGATTATAGGAAGCTGAAGGGTGCTCATTGGTGAGATATTTTAGTAGTAAACCAGCTTCAGTGGCTTGTGAGCTAATGACCTTACAGGAGATAAGACATAAGTATACTTTGAATGCAAAAATGTAATCCTGTATTAAATCTTTCTGGAGGCAGATGATTCTTGAGAGTGTGAGTTGTTTTTTGTTGTTTTGCTTTTAAGATACGTCCTCCAGCCCACCTAATACAGTCTGTGTTGTTCTGTATTGGAAGGGTGTTTTCTGTAAATTGTTGGTTGTACTATGCCATCTTGAAATGAGCTGTCATCTGTATGATATAGAAACTTATTGTCATTCAGGGAATAGTGCTTAACTTTTCCAATAAAAATCACCATCATTGTTTGAAGAGCACCATATATTTCTTAATCATTTATTCTACAATATTTAGTTATAATTTGTAGCTCTAGTCTGCAGTGCAGTTGGAAGATTTGCATTATAAAGTAAAACATTCCAGTTAAAATAAGATTTGCTCATAAATGATTCATTTGGCAGTTATTAAATCACATTCTAACTCCCACCTGCCATAAGGAGTTTATCAGAGTACTTTAATGGCATGGCAAGCAGCTGGCTGTCTATTAGCCATTTAAAGTTGGAAAGCCACTGGCCAGTTTACTACGTTAGATTTGTTCTTTACAGGGAGTTATTTTACAAGCTGGATGGTGTTGGAAGGCATTTTGTTTTTAGTTTGTGAATACTTTATTTCTGTGGTAAAGGAAGGATAAACGAGGTTTGCATACCAGGAAAAGTTTTAGTACCACATAACTAGATGAAGTGGCAGTTAGATGGCCAAAGGCCACTTCAGAATTAATGTGCCATTTGCTCTTGCTGTAAATGAAATCCAAATCTGCTTGCCCTTCTGAAGCTAAGAAAATGAGCTTTTTACATGGGAGTTCAGCATAGAATGAGAAGATGACTGAAGTAATCAGATGTGAATTCCCTCAGAACTATGCTTTGTCCTCCCTTAGTCTGGTGCATATGGCACATAATCACGTCTACATGACCCCTGTGTATTTGTCTGAGGGCAAACTGAATGTCAAAAACAATTTTGAAATGTATGTGAACCGTGTGGAGTGGTATCTCTGTATAGTGCATGTAGATGTCCTGTGATAAAACAGTATCTTTGCCACTGAAATGAAGAGGAAAGTACTTGTCCTAAAAAGTAGTTGGTAGCTGAATAATGCACTATATTTTGGTTTAGGAGTTGCTCTTTGCCTGGATAAAAGACAGACAGGAGCACATAATCTAAACGTTGGTTCTGATCGGTACCAGGATTGATCATATGGTTAAACAGAGCAAAGATGGAGAGTATTTCATGAGTTCAGCTCCTAGTTGGCTCGTAATTGGATGGGTTTTCTCTTTATGCATAATGTCTGCTTTTGTTATGGGAATGACAGAAAATTGGTGGGTATGTGTGCCACCAAGGCAGTCCACAGAGCCCTGGGTTTGTAACTGTGCTTACTGCTTGTAATTTTGCAAGTGTTTAAGAAATAGTTTACCTCAGGGTAGTTTGCAGGTAATTTGTATTGGTTTGGAGCTATAAATATACTGTAAAAGATCTAGTTGATATATTAATTCCTAGTATCTGCACATGTGATTTGCAGGATTGGTCCCCTGGGCCCAGACAGAGTCCCTAAAGAAGTTGCTAGGGCTCTACAGGGATGCGGTTTGCTATATGTGGACATCTAGATTGATAAATTGATCCTAAAGACACTGCAGAAAACAGGTGCTTGATGGCATTGAAATAGTTCACAGATAATACAGGTGTTCAAGTGTTATAGAAATACAGACATTTATGTTTGCATTCCTGGAATAATTCTTCAATGCTGCTCTGAACTGAGAATTTCTCAGAGCGACAGGAGAGCTATGTATGACCAACTCTTAACTTTTCTTTGATATCAAGAAGAATGTATTCCTGCTTCTCTCTGTCCCTGTATACAGATACTGTTCTCCATTCCATTCTGGATTATTTTGACTACTTTTGTGCTCAGACAAGTATTTTTTGTCTTTCTGCCTTTTTCTTTCTCAGTTTAACTTTTTGTTATATTCTTGATCTGAATTCTGTAATACTCTTTATATAAGCATGCAGTAAAAACTACATACCTGTATGTCAGGGGTGTGGCTTATAATTAAATTTTAGGTAATAAATAGCATGAATACAATAAACAGTTTGAGATAGATTATGATACTGTCTTTTTAATAATGGTTTTAATCATGGTCCTTTGTAGATGTAACCGTTATCTAAGATTCACACTTCCATGACTTGACTGCTGATAAGATAATAAGGAGAATTACACTCAGAGGGCCTACCAATGTCACTTAAATCAGTCACTTGTTTTTAGCATAAACTCTGTGGAAACAGAAGCGGAAGGACTCTTATGCAAGACTCATTGCTAAACATGGTCTTTAGTTATACATGGGACTCATTCAGGGAAAATCTCAGGTGCAAAGAGAGATACTTCAGAGCATTAATCCCAATATAGTGACATGTCATATACTGACAAATATATCCAAACTTAAGTAATTAAATCTTTGTTTGAAGACACACTATGATAAGGAGTAACTGTTCTGAGCAGATTAAATTTCTTTTTCCTTTCACATACCACAGTTCAGCAGTGATCATTTGAAAGCCTGTCTCTCCACTTTCTGCTGCTTTTTTCTTTTAAGACCACTGGGGATTGCTTGAACACTTATAGTGCTCTGAGTATAAAAAATAGACACTACATTCTCTGGTCTCTTAAATACAAATTTAGCACCTCCCATTATTTGTCTGCCACATTATCAGCATTATTTAATCTTGTTATCTTGTTTTCCTTTCAGTAGACCCAGCCTCTTCAGAATGACAGTCTAAATATACTTTTATTTAAAACAATAGTATCTTATGCCTTATATCCAAAATCTTTTGTTCAAATAAATTATCACTGAAACTGTTGAATGCCTCTTTCTCACCAGTAGAATAATTCCATCAGTATTTGTATTTCAAAGAGTGCTGAGAGTAGTTTAAAGCTCAGGAAGTTCTGTTTCATTCTATCTAATTCATTTTGCTTTACTCTTGTATGAGTCAAAAGATCAAGCCCAGATCAGTGTCAGTGCAGCTCTGACGTTTTGTGTCTAGCTGTGTTCATGCATTTATTACAGGACAGAATTTCAGTTGAGCCAAGCAGCCTCTGGAGAATTCTTGTTGCATTGACTGTGTGAGAAGGGGAGTTAGCTATGGGGTTTTGGCTCTTTTTTCCCCTACTTCTGTGTAATGGCTTCTTCTACTCTGCCTGAAAAAGTAGTTGCTTCTATTTTTAAGAAGTGCTTAAGGGCAAAACTCTGCATCTGATTGCACATACACATTTGTGTTCAGTTTAGTGTTCCTTGCTTTCTGCATACTGCATTAGACACGTGAAGGAGTGCTAAAAGGCAGCGATTCTGCATTGCTAAAAGAAATCTGATATTTAACATAGTCATGTCTGCATGGAGATACAGTCAATAGCTAAATTCCATTCCTTTTCTTAAAGATTGTGAAATGATTGCTGGAAGCACTGGTGTTTGAACATTCTTAAACGTGTTTTCTTCTCAGTCCTTACAAGTAAATGGGAAATGTCAGTATTTTAGCACAAGCTTCCACTTAATCTGCAAGCTGAAATGTAAATATAATGAAGAGCTGAAAATAGGGGACTGTTTTCCATTTTAGGTGTTGTAAGGTAACCTACCAATTGCATCTCCTTGAATTGCTTCTTTTCGAAGTGGATACCAGGTGAAGTGGAGTACTGTCTAAATTTTGGGGGTTGGGTGGGGAGTGTTGAAAAATGTGTGTAATAGGTTTTTTATGAAGGTGCATAACTTGGTTCATTGGGTTATCAAGGTTTTTTATTATTTCTCTCAGATATATAAATGTTAAAACCGTTATGTGATAGAAGTAACATAACGCTTGTCATTATTCCCAACCGTTTGACTAGGTTAGTTTTAGACAAAACTGGAAGGAAAGAAGGCTTTAATTTACGTGTTGAATTTACACTGATGCTATCTGATCTATGGCTAGTAGCTGTACCTAATATGAGTAATTAAATTCTACTTACACTTGTATTGGGCTCTTTCTGTCAAGATTGTGATTTTTAACATGCAGTATCTGTAGTTTTCCCAGAATGAGACAAACACTGGAGATTGTGGAGTCTGTCTCCCTGGAGATATTAAAAAAACAGTCTAGACATGGTCCTGGGCAATCAGCTCTGCATGTCCTGCTTGAGCCAGGGGGGGCTGGACCAGATGACCTCCAGAGGTTCCTTCCAAACTCAGCTGTTCCCTGATTCTGTCACTTACCTTGTAAGTTAGGTGGAGCCAGGATATACAACTATAAACGGCTGTGTATAGGTACACAACTGTTTAGAGTATAGCTTTATTGTTTCAGTGCACAGGGAGGAGGGAAATAATGTCCGGTGTCATGAAGAAGCACATAAAAGGCAGTACTGCAGTCAGTTGTCAATACATTTGAAAGATTTGATACTACTATGAGTTTCTCCTGCTGAGAAGGAGGAGGAAAATAACACAGATGAAGACACTGATTCTTAAAGATGGAATGGCATGTTTAGAGCTGTTACAGGTAAGAGATCAAAGATAGCCGCAGTTGAAGATGTTCCACTGGATGCGTGAAAGTGTTTTTCTTCAGTTTTAATAGTACGGAACCTACGTCGTCAAAAAAGATAAATCCAAACCAGAAGTAATAAATTGTAATGTTTCAAAACACAACATTAGACAGGTCCTTTTTTTAAAACAAGCCCTATTTAAAAACATGTATAATGCTATATTGAGATTCATCCTTTTTTTGCTCTCTTCCCCTAGCTAAGATCTGGTGTCTCCTAATAATTTCTCGTGGTGTAAACAACAGATTTAATCCAAAACTATAGCTAGTACAAATAATTTCTCAATTTAAAACAAGTACATTACTAGCATGGAATGGAAAAAATGAAATGTCTAATTGAATTAATGTAAGCACTGTGTCAATGATACAGCCATTATGATTAATGAAGATTCGTTTCCTTCAGAATGAATATTCTGTATAACAGCCTACTCCTGTCAAAGATGAAAAATATCAATGAATTCAGATTTAGTAAAGTAATATACAGTCTAAACTACTTGAAAGTGCAGATTACTATTTGTTATTTGTATTTTTGCTACTTGGGTTAGGTTGTACCCTTAAATGCCCTTCTGCATAGGCTGCTGTAACCGTGGTTTTAGGTATGCAGGACTGAATTACGGGACTACTCACATTATTTCATTGTAATTGAGAGAAATGACTGATGAAAATGATGAAATGGGAGGGATGTTGGCTTCATCTCTTCCTGTTTGTGACACAAATGTATGCTCCTTGTCAGAAAACTCTGCTTGCTGTTGGGAAGGCAGCCAACAGTGAGTTCCTTTGGTAAAAAGAGCTATTCTACCACTACAGACTGATTTCAAAGTGTATTATCAGTTAGGCTGAGATGTTGTTGAGTGAGAAGACTGATTTATGTTTTATGTGTAACATAAATGATAGGAAATGAAAGTAAGTTATTTGCATCAGTGTATTGTGCTATGAAGGTATTTGAGCAAATGTTCCTATTAAATATGTATTTGTGCCATGAAAAAAACAGCAAAAGTTTATAAAAAGAATTTTATAAACATTTTATCTTTAAAAATTTTAATTTCTCATTCTTGTTTATCATTTATTTACATAGTAACAAAATTCTTCTGTAATGGTCTTACAAACTCTGAGTCAAGGATATTAACCTTTAATTAAGAAAACCCAACAAATTATTAGATTAAGTAGAAAATACTAAACATTTATCATATGTTTATAATCCCTTTTAGACAGATTTTGAGATTTTTTTTAAGTGATAACACTACCCAAATTGGTACTTAAATTATACCTTTTTTATTTATCTTTTATCACCAATAGCTGCAGAAGGCAGATTGTGTCTGATAAAATGACCCGCTTCCTCTTGCACAACAGTACTCTGCAGAATTTCACAATAAAACTCAGTGTATTACTGAGTTTGACTTACTACACTGAAGAAATCATGAGCATGTTAAGAAACTTTAGGCTTTAGAACCTATACCTTGAGATCCTTTGTTTTCCATCTGAGATTTTGTAACCAAATATGAAGCTGCTCTCTGCAGCTACACTAGATTTAGATTGCTAGTTCCTAAAGAGCCATTAAAGGAAAACAACTTTGGTATCAATTTTAACTTCCTGGATTTGTGAAGGGTGATGAAGCAATACCTGTTATTCCCACTAGTTTCAGCAAGAATAAGCAATTATCCTGTTCTGTATTAAGAATATTATTAAATCCATTGATCCTTTAAAAAATTTAATAATCTGGATAGTCATTTTAAATTTAATCTTTCATGTCATAGCGATGTCTAGGCTTTCCAGTTAATATCACTATACAAGTTTTTCGTTGATATAATAAGGTAATATGCAAAGGGAGATGGATGTTAATCTTGTATAACCAAAGAATTATTTTGCAGAAAAAGAAAATTCACCTTGGAAAAGAATTAGGACTTGCTGCTGGGTATTTGTAGGATTCTTTTTCTTTCCCCTCATCCCCCTACATACTGTTAAAAAAAAAAAAAAGCAAACAAAAAAAAACCAAACCAAACAACCCACCTTTGAAACTTAAAATACAAATAAAAGAGTCAATAACAATAAAACCTTGTGCTGTGCTATACATTACCATATGCAGGTTTAGTCATGGAGCTGAAATTAAGACTGCTTATCTTTCCCTAAATACTTCATTGTTGTTATATGATTTTTTTAAAAGGTGTAATTAGAACTTGGTTTTTTAAATATTCAGTTTGTATTTAATGGTTGAAATTACTTCCGTCTAAAATATGCCTTTTTGTTTGTATCTTCAGCTGAAAGAAATACACAGAATGCTGCTAATGTATCTTCTAGCCTACGGATTGTCCAGTTTGAATAAATTCATTAATTTGGAAAAAAAAGGAGATGATGTATTATTCATAGTAGTTTCCATTGCTGTTCTGTGATACCAGAAATTATAAATGTTTGAAAATTGCTGGGGGAAAGAAATCTAACAAGGATTACAATATGATAAATCCTATTGTCTTGGTTAATATTGTGTACATTGAGTATACATACATGGTTGAAATATCTCTGTATTAATTTGTCTCTGTAATAAGCTAGGCTTATTTTGCATGTCAAACAGTACGTGCTTACAGGGTTAAAAAGATGTTGTGGTTCCTAATCCTGTTTTATTGCTTGTTAACTGTAAGAGTTAACATGATTAGCTCAGGATTTTCCGTAAGGATTCAATGGTAAAGGAGTTATTTTATTTATAGAATGTTAGAAAATAATGTCCCACTTCTGCTAGGAAAAGCCCTAGGAATACAACAAAAGCAGTATTGTGAGACAAAGTATTGGGAAAATTGTAAAAGACTAAAATTTGTGCTGATAAGTGTAGAGAAATTATAAGTACTGGACCAAATTCAGACTGGGTCCAGTTCTCCGGTGCTGCTATCAAGTGTAAAGGGGCTGTGTCAGCATAGAGGTCAGGGCAGGTTAAGAATAAAAGTGTTTACTTGCTCCAGGAGTCCTAGAGCACAGGGTGTATGTACTCGGAGTAGGCTGTTCTTAGACAAGGCATAGGAGTAAAACCATTGACAGTGGTAAAGGTTCACTGAATTAAATGGTATGTGAATTCGGTACACTGTTACTGAATTATAATTAAAAAATGTTTGGTTAGAAAGCTCATCAGTTAAAATTATAAACAACTGCAAAAGTTATAAAACCAGCAGTGAAAGCTGCTTGGTTCTTTTATTGATAATTGAAACATGGGTATGACAGGAGAATCTTCTCTCCTGTACTTCAGGACTTCAGTACCACAACTGAACCTGGGTTGGATTGTTTTCCTCCAAGAACCTATTGTTAAGTGCTGCTGGAAAAGAGCTTTCACTTTGGAATTCTCTTCTCATGTCGATCTTCTCAGAACATCAAAATGGAAAGCTGATGCTTTCCAGTCGCCTCATTCTTGAGTCATGGCATGTAGTGTGAACCTCACTTTTAACTGTTTTCTTCACAAGCTGTGCTTGTCTTTTTTAAAATATGTCTTTTTAATAAAAAAAATAAAAAGCTCAGATGAGATAGTGGTTATTTCATATGTAATTAGAGGAGGGATGAAATGATTGTGCTTTAATCTTGAAAAAATTTGGCAGATAAATTTTGGTTTTTCAGCCCTTCTGCAGGTGCAGTGGAATCCAGAAGTCAGTTAAGAGTTCATGTTACCTTAAGGAGAAAATATCTTGTCTTCTTTCTCTGAGTAAACTGGAAATAGATTTTGTTGTGTGAACAGCTTAACATTCTAACGATTGCTTTATTTTTCATCCAAAGCCAGGAATATATGTTGATATGATCCAAATTACAAAATACAGGCACCAAAATTTCAGTTTATTTCTAAATAAATTCTGGATGAAGTGGAGAATAATACCATGAAAATGGTTGGAAGGCTAGAAAAGTCTGCTCACAGTTTCAGAGGGGAGGGGGAGTAGAGGGAATGAAGAAGTGAAAGTAAGTGAAGTTACCTCAAAAAAGGCAAAAGTCCTTTCTGTACTAATTGTGTTTGGGTATTGAGGAGATGGAATTTTGTGACTCCCTGTTGACTTCCACTATTAGGTGAAAGGGAGCCAGGGATTTTTTTTAATAGAGACTCTCCTGTAAAGAAAGAGGGAAACAATAGCTAGCTGTCACAACAAGCTGATATATACCTTTGATCAGCCAAATGAATGTTGCAGGCATTTCTTATAGAAAGGAGATTGCTTATCGATCTATATCAAAATATGCATGCTAATCCCAGGCAGCAGAGAGTATTTTCAAGTGGAGTTAATAATCTGATTGCTGTCCTGTCTGGTGCAATTCACTGAACTCGGAGCTCTAATCAGTCTGGGGTCTTGCAGTCAAATGTATTTTGCTGTTTAAATTTGGATTTGTGACATTGATTGAGGAGTCCTTGTAAAGGTGTTGACAAATCAAATTGTTTGTTCCAGTAGTGTTTTGCTAGAGATCAAGTCCAAAGTAATAAGCAGTGAATTTGTTCATTACAAAGTAGGGTGAAAGGAATGATAAAATTCACCTGCATCATTATCACAGACACAGTATCAATAAAAGATAGGTTTTGAGTGAAGAAAATGTACTAGTATTTGTGGTTAAATGTGATGAGTAATAAAAACTAAAATACAACACTGTAATTCAAGAGTTACTTAATAATAGTTTGGACAAAAGTAATACTCTTTTTATAACAGCTTTACAAAATGAGGAGAAGAGATAAGAAAAAAGCAAATTTAAAACATTTTGGTTTTGGGATTTAAATTAGTTTCTTGGATTAAAAAATGTGAGTGAAAACATACAGTTTACAATGCAGGTGTTTGAGTCAGTCTTATTCCTGTACTGTAGCTGTGGCTGTTCTCCATGAATGTTAATTTTGGTTTAGTTAAAATACTGAGATGTGTACAGCATTCATCCAAAATATAAGCTTTTGTACAATATTCCTTGAAAGAGGATTTTGGAGCAAAGGATAACAAACTTGTTCTTTTTGGTAAGTCATTAAGGGGGTTCTCAAATAATATATTGTTCAGTTAATTTATATAGTATTAAGTGCACTTTGTTATTTGATTATTTTCTTCAACAGTGTCTGCAAGAAATGTTTACCTAAAATTCTGTGGCTATTAGATTTTCTTACACCTTCTAAGACCTGGAATTCACCTAAAAGAAGAGAAACCATTTAAGTTTCACACCTTCCACGTGTATGTGGCAAATGCCTGATTAGTTCGGTTACTTTGATTCTTATTTCTGAGTAATTGTTTTCTTATGACACATTATTCTACACTGAGTATCAAACAGGTGAATGTAGTCAGCACAATAAAATTATTGATATGAACTTAAGCATCAGAACTCATGAGTGCGAGAATAACTTCATGTTTTCTTCATCCTTCTCACTTGTAGTATCTCCTGCATGGAAACTGAGTTTGTGTCTTTCTGCTTAGGTTTTGTAGGTTTTGGCAGAAGAATATCTAATCGAACATTTCTCTGGTGATGGTAAAGCACTGTTGTCTCCTAAATGTGTTCTTTTTTTTTTTTTTTTTTTTTTTTTTTTCCCACTCAGATCGTTTGTCTGAGCAGAATTTAAGGTCTTTGGTCAAGTGATCAATTCTGGAGCAATCCAAACTGTTACTGAAGTAACAGTTCTCTCACCATGTTCAGTTGGATGGCCTCTGCAAATCCTGGCATGTGTGTACTTAGCTCCCTGTTGTACACACCCTTGGATGCCCTAGACTTGCTGTGTGTTTGTGATTTCCTTGTGTGGAGCATGTTTCTATTGTAATGTGTTATAACGAAAATGTAGGATGTCCAACAGCCTTTCTGGAATTACATATTTCTTTCTAGTACAGCCTAGACAGAAGAATAGTAACGTTTTTTTCAGTGAAAGAAAACTGTTTCACTAAAATGTTATTTTTACTAAAGAAGTTAAAAAAAGTAAATTTTGCTAGGAAAAAAAAATGTGAAAGTGTTTTGAATTCTTTTAATAAGGATTTTCTAAATGGCTTTTAAAATTTTTCTTTGACACTAGAATAAAACATCATCATATATAGATTTAAGTAACTCATAAGACTTGCTAAAAAACTCTGATGGGAGGTTTTTAACTTCATGTCCTATCATCATATAAAAATTATTCTTAATTCTTATTTTAAAAGAAATTTTGGAACTAAAGTTGTTCATAAAATTTCCTTTGGTAGCAGGTTTGGAGAGTTGAGATCCATTTTGTGATGGAAAAAAAAGTCAAAACATTTATTTTAATTGGGTTTATATACACTAAAATAAAAATGTTACTTCCTGAAATGGTTAGGATTTGTACTTTAGAGATGGTAGAAGCCAAGCTCAAGTTTGATTTTTTAGAGAAAAAGTCTCTGTTACAGAATTGGATCGAAAAGGATTTTAACGTTGCTTGCTTCTAGTCAGCTTCTTGTTGTGTCAGTCTGTCTTTCCCATGAATCTTTTTAGCTAAACATATGGTCAAAATATCTGCCAAATACTCATGTTCTGATAAAAAATAAAAATACTGTGTTTCATCTTATTTCAATTAAATTTTCATCCACGTGTTTGCTAGTTGTCCAGTAGGCCATCCGCTGATGGTATCTTGTAACAATCAGTCACAAATGGTTTAAGCAATGAATATTCTTGGGAACTTTCATGATGTCTGAGTAATCATAGACCAGAACAGAGGGTTCTGAGACCTCCAGGGTCTCTGTTCCATCTTCCTGCTCAAGGGAGAATCAGCTACAAGATCAAGTCAGGTTACTCTGGGCTTTGTCCTATGAGTCTTAAATATCCAAGGATGAAAACTCTAGAACCCCTCTAGGCAATGTCCCCATGGGAACATTTTCCTTGTATTCAGTCAGAAACACCCCTGTTTCGGTAGATGTTCGTTGTCTCTTGCTCTTCCACCTCATGCACTAAGTGCCTGGCTTGTAATCTCAGCAACCTCCAGTGTCAAACTTGCTATAAATTCATATCAGTGTCAGGTGGGTTATTTGCAGCTTAGAAGCAGACTGCGTAAGCAGGGGTATATCATAGGACTGGCAATGGGGTTTTCTGGGAGGAGGGGGTGTATAACCAGAACCCCCATGTGAGGGAGAGCCAGGGAGGTGTGCCTGGCTGTGGTTATGAAAGAATTCTGGCACCTGGCTTGCACGTTTGCCTTGTTAGGTCAGGAAGATTGGCCATCCCAACCCCAGAGACTATCCAAGTTCTCAACTACCTCTTATTCTCTGTGAAAACAGTGCCCTAGGAATGAAATACTTTTAATTTTTTTTTTTTTTTTCTACTCTAGAACAAAAGATCATGATAGAAAATGGCATGGCAAACAGCAAAATACAAAATACTGGAGGTAGTCATGGATTCTTTTTCCTGTACTTTCTAATCCTTCTCATAATTGGGCTCTGAATCCTTTTTATATTTGGGCTTTCCTCCTACCGTGTATTGATTTAATGACTAGCCAAATGTTATTAAACATTTTTCCTTTTGGAATATGATTATGTTCTCAGTTTGATAGACTGACCTTTTTCTTTTTTCTTCTTGACATGCATGCAATTCATCCCATCAAACATATTTCTTCTGATGTTTTGCTATTCTTTCCATTCCCCTATTTAATTTCAGTGTCTAGGGCCCCCTTCTGTTTCAGAGAAAGGCAGTGAAATGCCTAAGACTGCAGTCTGAAAGCGGTTTTTTTTTCATCATAGTGGTAACTTTTTTCTTTTGTAGCCAAAATGTTTCTCTTTGCTTATGAGAAGGTTTCCTCGATTCAGTGACATGGATAATTTTGCTTTCTTTTTGTGTCCTCAAGTAGTCCCTCACTCTCCCACCCACATACCCCTTGGGGTTTTTTTTCAGTTTTCTGTCTGAGAACCATGCCACATCCCACACAGTCCTTTATGAAAAAGAAAAAATGTAAACTATATAACCCTTCCAGAACATGTTTCGAAACCACAGCAGCCATCTGGTTTTCCAGAAGGCCTGCTGTTCTTTTCATGTTTGGAGGAATAGTTTGATAACAAACTTGTCTAATAAATATGGAGCTGAAAGACAACAAATAAGTGTTTGCCGTCTCCTGACATTTTTGATGTTTTCCTAATTTATAACATTAAAAACTGTTAAAACAGATGGAGTTTAATATATTCTCCTGTACAAACACATGGCTTGTGTACAATATCAGCGTGTTGGATTATGCATACTCTATCAGATTTCACTTCATCCGTTTAGTCTCTCTACAAGAACAATGTTTAACTACCAGCAAGCTTTTTTTGTAAAGGTAATGTTAACTGTCATAAACAAAGTTGAATTTGCACGTAGTATAGCATAATCATTAATCATCTTTGTAAACAGATTGAATTAATGCTAGAAGATAAATTTGGTCAAGTTGCAAATATTTATTTGACCATATTTTTTACTAACTGGATTGTAGGAACGTCTCTTTAAAACCAACATTGCCTGATCTGATTAAATGCTTAGCTGAAATTTGTCTTGAAATAAACAATAGTATATCAGTTTGAAAGCCCATATCCATTACTAGGGAGTAGGAATATGTTAAAGGATGTGGTTAGTTCACAAAACTAATTTGGTACAAATTCCATATGTGCCTGTGTACTTTACCATTCTCCTTAACTTTGACGCATTGAATGTATAGTTTTCCTAACAGCTCACAATGTTGGAATGGGGAGAGTCATCGTTTATTAGTCTGAGTGAAGGCTGCTGTCAAGAGATAAAGGGAAAACAGTAGATACTATGGAATCAAATTCAAACAAATAATCTGTCCAGTCATTAAGATAACAACATTCACCTCTATTTTTATGGAAAGTTCCACCCATATAATACTGTTGCTCATAATGTTGGAGAGCTATTAAGATATTTAATGGTTCTAAGCAAATTCTGAGATCAGCAGTGGAACACATGAAAAAGTGTTTATGCCTCTCTACTGCACTTCATGTTAAAACACAGGGTGAATGCTCTCCTAATTTAAAAATACCAGTGTGTAGAGTAATACTGTAGCTTATTATATTTTTACATAGGGAAAAAAAATATCACTGAATCGTGAATTTGCCCCACTTTTTAGTTTTACCATGGTAGAGCATTTTAAATGACTGCTACTTTCCAGAAGGTGATCTGTTAAAATCTGTGAATATGAAAGAAATTTTCCTACTTGGGGGTGAGGATGGGGGCACTCCTATGGTGCTGAAAATTCTGGCTCTGATCCAGCAAGACACTTAAACCACCTGCTTAGCTGCTTGTATGTTTAATGTTAATGAAGTACTGAAGAAGTTTGTGATCAAAGCAGTCAGCATCTATTGCAGTTATCAGAAGGCCTGTGTAATCTAAAACAATAAATCTAGCCCGACTTTTCAGAAATATGTGTTCTGGATCAACTTTGCAGAAATTGGGACTGTATAAAATGGCTGTTTTCAGCATGATTTATTTTGCTTAAAAATGAGGTTTTCAAACAATTCGCTATCTTAATTTTAGCAGTTTGACTCTTTTGTGTGCTAACAAAAAGAAATATGCAAATGAGCTACCACTTTGCTTTCTAGCAAAATATATTTCTGTGCAAACACTTGACTTTATAACGTACTTCACAGTTCTTTCTTGTAATTAGATGTTAAATCTGCATTTCAGTTTGACTTAATTGTTGGATTGTGTGAGGCTGTACTTGCATTTCCATTTAATCTACCTCTGTCCACCTAGATATTCACTTACTGTACATTACACTTGCTTACTTTCATTTATTTTACAGTAATAAAAGTTTATATATTTATAAATGTTAACCTTCTTCCAGTACCCTTAAAAATCTGTAAATACAGATATTATTTTATTACTTAGATGATGATTAAAGAATGGTATAAAGAATCGGAGTTTATGAAACTTTGCTTCCTGATCTCAAGTCGGTGCAGTGAATTAACTTTGAATGCATAAAAGTGCGTTTTGGAAGGAGAATATGCAGGACTGTACTTGTAATTTTCTTTTCTGAACTATTTTGGTTTTATTTAAACCTTCTGTGGAAGACTTGATTTAAGGAAAGTGTTTAATTATGTGTTACTAAACCTTAACTACAGAAAAATTCTAAGGGAAGTGTATTCTATGAGTATGTAGATGGCGCTTTTTTAACCAAAATTGCATCAGGATTGTTCATCTCATGTACTTTACAAGGCCTGTCAGGAGTGTTTGAGAGTTTGGGATCAGCACTGACAATTTCTGACACAAAATTTCTATTTCTGGGAGGTTGGAGAGGGACTTTCCATTAGACACATTTAGTGTGCTGCTTAAGTATTTTGCTCAGTTGTGACTATGGTATGACAGAACTGAAAGTTGTGAAGTGAAAGATGCCTAATTTTTGAAAGTAAACTTCACCATAACAATTTATGCAAGATGTAGTTCATACTGGAATTTAATTTTTCTTATTATATTGGTGCACAACTCTGTTATCTAGTTATATGTGTTTTAAAAAGACTTGTCACTTCTAAGAACTTGTCCCTCGGCCTATACCCATGCAAAATTTCAGTAAGTATCAAATGGAAGCTTTTCAGGACTGCAAGTTTTGTGACTGTAAATAACTTTATTTTCTCTCTTCTGCCGTACTCTTAAAAAAAAATAAACACCAAACAAATGAACAAAGAAAACCCCCAAAACTAACAAAAAGGTGCACATATTTAAACGATGCATTGGGGTTGAAATAGGTCAGATTCTGAAAGCTTGAGTTTTATTTTGCCTTCCAACCTGAAATGTAACATTAATCTTCAAATGTTACATGATTGGATACCTATTTATATTCACCTATGAGAAACTATGAACTTATATTAAATTTTTGATTCTAAATGTTGGGAACAGGTAATACTTTCTTAGGATTTCATTGTGATGGGAGAGGTTTTCATTTTCTTGTGTGGCTTTTTTTCTCTTGTCTTTTGAAATATTGTCAACTGCACAGCCCAATGGATGCCTAAAGGTATGCTGTGGGTAGGAGTTTTGCTCGGTCTGTTTTTATCACACTTAATGTGACCGTATCTTTTATGTGCATGAAGGCCTGTTTTGTGTGTTCTTTAAACCTTTTCTTTTCTTTGTCTGTGGGAAAATGTATAATCATTAATACATAATTAGGAGAAAGGATATATTAATTGCTAAGCAGTGTAGCTTTGATTTTTAAAATATTCTGCAAGTTTTCATAATTTGCTTTGAAATAAAGGATTAATATTTTTCTCAAATCTTACTCTTTACTTTCAGCTGAGTACAAGAATGTAACTGTTCTTAATTGTATGCGGAACAACAAATCTATAAGCTGACTCAACTGGGGTTTACATTATAGACCACCAGCAATTGTAATTGTATGCTGTATACTTGATGAAAAGTACAATATATATCCTCTCAGTAAGGGTTCTTTATTATAAAAGGGCTAGGTATTGCTTGGGTATTAACTATACTGTACTAAAACCCATAAACACCTTTTTACACATAGAATGCACACTTCAATGCAACAATCAAATGCTTTTCTATAAACAACAAACTTATGGAAAAAGAGGCCTTTGATTACTTTCCAAGAATGCATGGAAACCTTAGAGGGACTTTATTTGATTCCAGGAGTTGAGTGCTAGTTGGCGTGTATCAATATCAGATCTCATAATTATTAAAAAATAAGCTTTTATTTGAATATTGGAATCTGCATTGTTTATAAATGGGAGTTTATAATATTCTGATAAATTTAAATATTTTTTAGGTAATGCTTTAGATATTTTAACATTGCTAGTTCATGAGAGACAAGTTTTTCTCAAAATATGATATACTTACTAAACCCATAACTAAAAGTAGTGTAACAAATAAGGAGGTGAGGGTTGGAGGGCAACTTTGGTAGTTACTTGAAGTCATTTCTGTGCTGAGCTTTTGGGTGAAGTGTCAGACTTTTTCTCTACAAATAATTGCTATGAAAAAAGCCCGTTTTGTTTTATGCCTGGAACAGGTGATGCCTAAATGCTAAGTGCACATTTGGTTGAATGTTAGATGGTAGCTGCCTGTGACATCAATCATTTAGTTTCATTGTCAGTCTGAGTAAACAGCAGTTGTTTTGTCTAAAGGTGGGACTGAGTTATGTGTGGCCTAACTGCATGGCAGATGGAATGTGGTTGCCTCTATATATGAATACTATCATCTAGCTATTAACATACATGGTACAGATGGTAATTTGTAAGCAAGTACATAAAGCTGAAAACTACAGCAAAGTAGTGTAATCCATGAAAAGCAGTTTGCTTGCTTTGTACTGCCATATATGTAATCTTTGTGTTTATATGAATGAATGAAAGGTGGCTAACAACGATAGACTTTATAGGAATTCCTACTCATACCCAAATTCTAAAGTTAAATCAAAACAGTGTAATTATTTCTTTAAAGGAGATGTAGAAATCTTTTGCATAGTAAAATATAAAGTACTTATTTATCCTTGAGAGCTCGCATTTTTGAAAGAGCATCTGTTTTTCATTGAAAATGTATTTTTGCCAAACTACATCTGGGAAGCTTGAGGCACAAGGAAGTTAGCAACTTGCTCAAAATGACAGCTTGACTTGGATTAGGAGTCTTGATTTCATAGTCTCGGTGGTTTGCTCTGGTTAGTCAATCACAGTGCTTGCTTCTGGTTTTATAAAGCATATAGTTGAGAAATAAATTATATTTTTGTGTCTCATATCCTAATTAATGAGTACCACTGACTGGAAAAACTATTTTGACTGTCTGATTTGTATTTTATGGAAGCATACTGTCTTCCATTACTTTTGGCTGGCTACAGGAAAACCTTTGTGGTTTTATAGCAGCTGATTTGGAGGATGAAGGAAGCATCAGCTTCTCTGCCTTTTCCTTGAGGAGTGCCTTGGAGCATGAAAGATGTGGAATGTCTGTTTTCTGTGTTCTCAGAATTTCTTGGGTCCTTGCTTTAGTGTGTAAGTAGTCACATAGCCTTTGGGGCATATATAGCTGTAGCACTGCTTGGGAATGTGCAGGTTTCCAAGTTGCTTCAAGGTAACAATCAGCTTCTTAAAAGCACCTATAGGCAGTTATTTTAAAGACCTAATTCCCCAGGGATACCAGATGTTGCTGTCAAAAATAGAATCAAATTGTTTTAATGAGCAATTTCAGTTCAAATTATTTTGTTATACGTACTGTGACTTCATTTGTAAAGAGCTGACCATGGTATTTAAATTAGTATGCTAATCCATTCCTGAGAGAAAGGGGTTTTTATAAAGTTTTGTTTTCAACAGCTTTGATAGATGTCTAACACGTGTTAAGATATTTGAATAGATGCCTCATCTGAAGAGTATGACAGTGGATTATGATATGGCTTTCGTCAAATAACTTCCTCTCTTTCCTCTCGTGATCTTCTATAGTGAGACTATAAAATTCAAGCATAATGGCTCATTCAAACTCTGTTCTTGACTGGGAGTTTTAATTTTTTGCACTGGTTTTTGCACTGTAGGAACTCTTCTAGAACCAAAATTCTGTTTCATGACTTCCAGGTTCATGGACTTCCACAGAACATTTTTCTTGCTAAGGCCATGCTAATAAGGAGTGATGTCCTGAAGGCTCATTTAGAACCTGAAGTAATTTGAAAGCTATGCATGTACTGTATAGACTATTTATATGGAGGCAGCTGAGAAGGCAAACTTTTTGTCTAAGGTGCTTACATTCAGGGACAATAAAAGACATCTGAAAGTCTAAAACAAAAGTGAAAATTCCTGATTGATAAGTAGATGTCCAAAATAAGCCTTCATATTCCCGAAGAAACATAAGGGGAATGGGGAAAAAATATGTATTATCTCTTAAATGTCTCAGTCTTTAAATTGAAAATAGTCTTTTTAGTAAGCATGCCTAGTCCTGTTTATCCTTGCTAAGTAGGTGGAATCATGCACACAATAATTTACAAAATTTATATATATCTGAATTTAGCTTTTGTATGTGTTTCTAATAATGGTAAAAATTGTTAGTTTTCATAAGATACCATAACCATGATTTGATGCAATCAAGTCAGGGAGGACCTTTCTGATTTTTCAGTCTTATGCTACTGTAAATATTTAATCAAGTTTTAAACATTAAAGGAGCACTTGGGCTTTTCTTATACTGCTTTCCCAGTGGACTTGTAGATCTTATTAAAATCATTCGTTATGTTGGTAGGGCACTTTTAAATGAATGAAGCTTAATACCTAGTTCTTCACCTTTGAAGGAATGGGTTCAAAAATCTAGCTCAGGTCACAAGGTAAATTAGCTTGGTAACCCTAGCACAGCCCCTTGTGGATGGATAAACTGCTTCTTGAAAATTCTCCCCTCCACCCCCAATTAAAAAAAAAAAAAAAAAAAAAAAGCGTTTCCATCTTTACCTAGCACTTAAAGATATTGGGTTTGTAAAGGTACAGGCATGTTATGGCATTAAAGATAATTCTGTAATTGTATGTTCTTAATGATCCAATGTTTATACGGGCTTTTTTTAAAAGGAAAAACGGTGTTGAAAGTTTTGTAAATGCCTGTAAATCGTCATCCATGTTCTACTTATAGCCTTACTTATTGCGATAGAGTTTTCAGTCTTTATAGCAGACTGCAAATCTTTTCAGTCTGATGATAGCATAGGGTAGAGTATCATTGCAGTCAACCTCTATTAGTTTTTAATTTTTTAATTTTCCTATATTTCTGGGTAGATAAAATTCAATTATTTAAATCTAAATTAAAAATAAATGCTGAATATGCAGAAAGCTATAACATCATGTTGCCTTTTTAAATTTTTACATTATTGAGTATATATTTAAGTGGTCAAAATTCACCTATCTGGAACAGTAACTTTAGTAATTCATATGTTTTTGAAAACTTCAGTGAGGCTTTTTCCCATATTAGCAGTTTATTCTAAGTGCACTCTTTTTTTGTTTTAATCATTTAGTCTTTATAATTTCTGACTTATTCTTGTTTAAACCCTCTGATCAATTTCTTCATTTTCCAACTGATTGTTTTCAGAGGTAATTTTTTTTCATTCTTTTGCATATTGAGTATATGTCAGTGTAGTCTGGTAAGTCCTTGTCATTTTTTGTTGTGGGTGTTGTTGTTTTTTTTTTCCCCAAAAATACCTTTTTATAAATATATACACACAAGTGCACATGCCCACAGGCATGTAAATCCTTCATATGGGTTCTAATTATAGCAAATGTTGGCTAGCCAACCTCCTCCTGGATGTGCTTGGTAAATCACAGCTTGCACTACTTCAGGTCATTCAAAATACTTAAGTGTCATTTTTCTATCTCATAACCCTAACAATGTGCTTGCCTGCACTTCTGTTTAACTCTACTCATACATCCATAACTGTTGTGCTCAACAGAAATCACTTGGTTTTCCTTTCAGGGACCCCTTAAGTTTTTCTGCTCTAGCAGTGGTTTCTTGGAGAGTTGTCATCCCTGACTTTATTACGGAATGGCGATTCCCAGCTTTGCAAACTTGATGCCAATAAGCTCTTTTGTCCTTTCTCTTAATTCTTCTTCTCATACTTTCTGTTGTCTCTCAAAAATCTCCAGATATTAGCTGATACGTTGTCTGATTTTCCTCCTGCCTGTAGAAAAAAAAGGAAGGTTTGAAGCTTTTTCTTTTTGAGTGCATTCCTCAATTGGAAATTAAATGGTAGCTTTAGATATTAGGGAAGAATCACATAATCACAGAATGGTTTGGGTTGGAAGGGACCTTAAAGATGATCTAGTCCCACCCCCCTGCCCTGGGCAGGGACACCTCCCACCAGCCCAGGTTGCTCACAGCCCCGTCCAGCCTGGCCTTGAACCCTGCCAGGGAGGGGGCAGCCACAGCTGCTCTGGGAAACCTCTGCCAGTGCCTCACCACCCTCACAGGGAAGAATGTCTTCCTTAGATCTAACCTAGATCTACCCTCTTTCAGTTTAATGATATTACCACTAGTCCTATCCCTACACTCACTGATAAAAAGTCCCTCCCCATCTTTCCTGTAGTCCCTTTTAAGTACTAAAAGGCCGCTCTAAGGCCTCCCTGGAGCCTTCTCTTCTCCAGGCTGAACAACTCCAACTCTCCCAGCCTGTCCTTGTATGGTTGGTGCTCCAGCCCTCTCATCTAGCTGCACTGTAAAGTAAGTAAATATTTCTGTTCTTGGCCCACAAAATAAAACCATGGAACCACCTCTGAAAATGACATTCTGAGATAAATTTTGATCATCATCCTGTTACCTTTTGTGGTCTTATCCACGTTACCCATCTGTCACCCCGAAGTTTAATAGGCTTCATAAGAAAGGGAACTTCTCTTTGCTTGTTTGCACAGTGCTATGTGCATGTGAGTTCTTACCCGTAGATTGTGCTGTAATATTTCATGCTAAATTGATATTAATTGGAAATTTACTGCCAAATGGCTGTAAAATAATCTATAATGAATGTGAATTATTTGGATTCTTGAACTTAGCATCTAGTCATGGGCGCAAGAAAAAAAATAATTTGGAGAAAATATAGACATACCTGTAAACTTGTACAAATAACAGATAATTAAAATGGTAAAATATTCATTTGCAGTTTATTTCTAGTTTGTTTGAAGTTTGTAACTTTATTTTGTTGATGTAAAGATTATTTTCTTTTCCTTTTCAAATGTGTAACTCTTGAATGAATGTAGAAGAAATAATTGGCTTCTATCTATTCTGTACTGTAAACCACAACAGGGTCTAATAATATTCACAGCCAATAAATAATGTGAGACTGGCAGGCTGTACAACCCTGTTTAACAGAAAAGACTTTAGGAAAGCACACAGAATTTTAAGTTCTTTCATTATTTTTGACATTGATTTGTCATTAAGAAAATATATTAGTTCAGGTTAAATTGATCTGAGACATCCATTAATATAGGTGATAGATTCCTTTTTTTTTGTTTGTTTCACTTCCTTGATATCTTAAATTAAGCAATGTAGAAAAAGCTAATTATACTGAATATTTTTCTCTGATAAATTTTGTTCTGAAAATAGGACTGGAGATCTACAGTGACAGGTAAATACAAGTCTGTGTTAGGCTTGCTGCTAATAAGGTCAGGTATAGTTGACATCATCCATCTATAAAATGGATTAAGCATTACTTACCAAAATCTACCAGAATATATTCACAACTACTTCTAGACAATTAATGACCCCAAAGTGCAGAGGGGTGCTTGGATGGAAGGGGATATTTCTCACACTTTTTGCTATCCCACATAGATTTATTTCTTATAATGTTGCTTATCCATATAATTTGTGCCAGCTAAAACTACTTTGTGTACTCCACATGGCTGAGAAACTTCAAATACTCTTATTTTTACAGTTGAAAGCATTTTGAAGTTCTCCATTTCCCCAGAGCAGATTTCGTTCTCTGTCCTTTCACTGAGCTCCTGTTCTGATCCTTACCTCCTTTCCTCAAAGAAACAATTCAAAGCAATTATGCTGCTCTGAGATACAAGACATGCTTAGCTCTTGCACAACAAGAGGATGCAAGTTTAACAATTCATATGCTTAATTTTGTTCTTTGCAAAAGGTCATTAATTTTTTCTTTTTATTTTTAATATATTGTTAAAGCTGTATTAGTCATTTATTTTGCTCCCCACAAGAAACTGTCTCAATTAAATGGCACAACAAGATAAGGCAGTAAATCATAGTGAGTTCTGTGTCTATATGCTCTCCAGCATGTCTGCATTTGAGGTACACATTCCTAAAAAGGGATTCTTTGAACAACTCCTTGTCAGAGTCTACTTTTATATCTAATTTGTCTGTTCTAGGTTCAGTTTTGTAGTTAACATTGCTTTATATTCTGCAAAAAATACATCTGAGAAACTGAGAAATATTCCTAATAACTAGTCATCTGTGAAGAATTCTGTACTGTCTCTGTCAATACCTGAAGAAAAAATGGGTACAATGAAAGTGAAGGCGATAATATTTGCTACTAAGTGTGTTTTTATAATGATGCCTTTAGCCCTGTGTGTCTTGATTATAGTGTTTTGGTTCAAGCATCAGTGGTAGAACACAGAGAGGTACTGTAAGAGTGATTCTTTTGGAACTTAATAACTGCCTTTGGGGTGGGAGGGGAAGAGATGGAAATCGCGATGGGAGAAAGAAAATGCTTATATCAACCTCAGGCGGTGTTGTGCTTATCAGCCATAGTCAAGTTCAAAAAGGAGTGTATACGGCAATGTTTATTACTCTTAACTACTGTTCTTCGTAATCAGAGCTACGCTTCTTCTAGAGTTAAGAGTTGTCTCTTACTCATATTCACTAGCATGGTAAATAACATCATCCTCAAACATTTATCTTTCATTGTTTTATGGTTTTCTTAATATATTGCTAGGTATAAATCTTCATTTGGTAGGAAACCTGTTGATGTATGTCCAATGGTTCTAAAGTAAAACTGTTGGCACTATTTTATTTAAGTATGTAAGGTAGACTTCCTGCAGGAAATATTTCTCCCTAAAACCAAAGATGTAAATAAAAGGATCTCAGACTCCAGTTAATACCAGGCTAATGGCTGCATGTTGAATTTAGCTGTAGGTTAAAACCAGCTGGTTTTTACTCCACTCAGCTTACTGCGCTCTAGAAGGCTCTAAAGAACAAAAGTAAATAAGAAAGCACTAAGTTTACAAATAACTTCCCTTAAATTCGACTTAAGTGTCTATAGGATATAGCCATGAATTTTGGACTGGGAGAGTGAAGTGCTGTACTTAACATTCTGGACCATATTTTAAGCAGTTTTAATAGGTGTTTCAAACTATGGAGGATATTTGTGCAATGTCAAAATCTGTACATGTTTCATTGTAATTCTTTAACATATGGGGCATAAAAATCTATCCAACTTCATATTTCATGATCATATTTTAAATTTATCAGACATGGAGATGATCCAGCTATGTCTGTTCAGATTTCTTGTAATTCTGCCAGGTAAGACATGGAAGGAGGAACACAGGAAATTTAGAGTTTCTTGACACTCATCAAATACAGCTACAGTAGCTGTATACATGGTAAACTATCCACTAATGCACAGTAACTTACTAACTTTGATTTCGATGGATTTTGTTACCAGTAGGACTGTGTATGCATATGCCTAAATTCCTTCCTGAATGAGTGGTTTTGATGTTGCAAAGGTAGACATGGAGTAACCAGTTACAACAAGAAGAAAGAAGACAAAGGAGTCTGTCAAAATAATGTAGTTGTTTATGTGTATTTTTACCATAATAAGCTAATTTGTTGAATTTTCATCAGTATAAAAAGATGTATAAATTTGTTTAATCTTGACTAAACAGATCTTACTGTACTAGTACTGATTTTTTTAAAAAAATTTTATTTTAGTGCAATTAGGGGGGAAAAAAATCACTTGTACCGGAAAAGTGACTATTTCTTAATTATTTTTCTAGATAATGTATAGAGGACATTTTGTGTTGGAAAAGTTTCCAGTGGATTTTCAAGATGTTGCAAAATACCTGTAAAACCATCCATAGTACTGTAAAAGCTATGGAAAATGTTTCTCTGCATCAGCAAGCTTTCATAAAGCAGATTTTTCAAGTACACTTTTGAAATTAAATAATTAAAATGCATCTCTCCATTCTGTTACCATTTTATTTTAAATCAAAGAATGTCATATTGACACTTCATGATTTTTTAAAATAATCTACCACTTATAATGACCATGTTTAATTGCTCTAATTTAAAAAGGCGCTATCTGATTGCCTGCATGCATATAACAAAAAACGTAATTGTCTTGTGCAAACCACTGAATAGATTTAGGAATCTTCAATAACAAAATTACATTAATAGCATATGCTATTAAAGATGATTGATGGCAAAATTGGAAGCATACTGGTTTTACACCACACAAAAGAGTACGGTGCTTTGAAGATGGTTCTGAGAGTGTCAACAACAGTACAAAGAAAGAAAAACAGTGTAATACTAAAAGTCCCACTTTGCTAAAAAAAAAAAATTAATTTGGTAGTGGGGTAGATCAAGTTTGATTTTACTTGACAATATTTTTCTTTTTCTGAGTATCTCTTGTATATGTGAACACATATTTCGATATACATTATGTTTAAATCTGTTCAAATACCCACTTCATCTCACAGAAGAAACTTAACTTATAGCCAGGTTTTCAGAGACCAAAACCAACTCAATTTCATATTCCCTCTCAGTTGGTTTAATCCATCTTTTCCTGCAGTTCCTACTGTGAACAAACAAGCAAACGTGATTCCACTAATCAGTTTGCAACATTCTGTACTTTGAAAGCCTGATTCTGAATTTAGAAGAAATCAAAACTCTATAGAAAAAAGAATACAGAGAAAGTGATGAAGAAAGTAACGTTCTTAATATGCAAGTTGGTTTGAGAATAGCTTTTCTTTTATTGGTAGCATGGTTGTAATGTGAAGATCTCTAAAACTCCCAAGTTTTTACAGCAGGCACATTTTTAATACATATATTACTTCTGCAAGGACATGAATATAAATGATATCCACCCTACTGCATTTTCACATTATGCTTCTGATTTTTATTTTTTAAATACCTTTTAAAGTGGCATTTATTTTTCCATGTCCTTTTGAGGTTACCGTGTGAGTTTTAAAGGACATTCGATATCCATCATTTTTCTAAACATTAGCATGTTTTCCTTTTATATTCATATCTAAAGTAATTATTGAAACAGAGATGGCTTATCAGGTGCCTTAACCCCCTTTTTTAATCACTTTGCTTAGTAACGGAACACCACAACTCTGAATGGATTCCTTCTCACTCACAGTTATTCTTATATTGCCTGTTTATTCGAGTGAATAACTTCTGACAACTATTGTAAAAATACTTTGTATGTATTGTACATAAACATATTTTCATTTGTAAAGAGTGTGTGTGGAGGGGGAACCATTTTAGAGAATGGCTGAAATCCTTTACTTTTTTTAAAAAAAAAGCTGTATAAATATTTCAGCTTTCTCACATAATACCTACAGTAATGAAACATCCCTTTGCCATTTTAGGATTGGTATCTGCATCAATGGTGATGGAAATATAAAGCCAGTTTGAAAAAGAAGCACCATTGTAATAAAATATTTGTGTTAAAGTGCCTGAAGGATTCTTTCGATGCCTTCTGCAAACATTGTTGTTGCACACCTTTGTTCATAATTACTGGAGGAAATTCCTAAGGATTTCTAGTTCTGACATACAGAAGTTTTGTGAAGTGGCAACGTAGGTCAGAGCCACACTAAAAATAGCCTCTTCAATACAACTGGTTACCTAAAGCTACCCCCAAGTTTCTCCCCTAAGGATTGTATCATCTTCCAACTTTGCAGACATTTCTTCCTCTCTGCCCATCTCTTGTGTCTGGAATTTATCTAGGTGACAGATATTATCTTGTCCCCTTGTGGGTCATCATTATGGGGAAGTCCACCCTGACTACTCTTTTCTTTTGTTTACTTGAACTGATTAATAAGTGTTTAATGGTATCTTGACACAGACAGAATTTGGTTGTTAAGAATATCTAATTCCTTACTTGAAATTCTAATATTCTAATGTCTAATTCCTACTTGAAACTGACAATTTCAAGCTAATGAAATTGTTACAAACATCTAATTAAGAATGCTACTGTTTGTTTTTTATATGTAAGGCATATCATTGCAATATGTAAATGGACATTTGTACTATTTGGAAAAGAGTTAGAATTAATAATTGGATTTGTACTGGTCAATACTTCCAGGAACACAGATTTAAAGTGACTCCTTTGGTTTTGTCTGGTTTATTGCATTATTTTGGATCTTACGTTCTTAGACAATTGGCTGAGTGTGAGGCAAACATCTTGCATGTGACAGTGCGTAATGTTTATGAATCTGATAGTCCTTTATCGGCACTCAGGCTTCTGTAGTTCTCTATTTTAAGATTGCCTTTGTCCAATCATGAGGAAAATGAGAAAATTCTTTCTTTGGTGCATGTGATTTGGATTCTTTGTCTTAGTTTCTTTGTGCTTTATTTTTGCATCTTATAGTGTACTTACATGATAGTTTAATAAAAATTATTTTGGAGGACTCAGCTGATATTGTTACATCACTCATGAATAGTATTAACCATCCTCAAGAGAATTTTCTATCTGCAGTAATTACTACTGATAAATATTATTTTTGGTTTCTTCAGAAAATTCTCTTGTACTGTAGAAGACATTGCTGATCTCAAAGATGCATAGAAACCTTTCAGTTTACCTATACAGTTGTAGCTATATTTTAATACCTCATTAAAAGATTTTAAAATATTTTGAAATAGAGGATTTTTCTTTTTCTGGCAGGCAGGTGGAGGGGTACTGCCTGCAGAACCCACTTTGTCAGCATGAAACCAGTCTTATAATTTTTTATTGAAATGAGCTCATTACTTTTAATTTTTACTGGCTCTTTAGTGATTCAAGGGATAGTTTTCAAGTTTCGAAAAACAACCAATCAATTGCTTAAACATATGCATTATTATTAGATGTGTGAGTTGGCATTTCCAAGGATGGTATTAAAGAAAAAAGTTGACATTTGAACTGTTGTTGGAGTACGGTTTCTGTGTTAATTAGGACCGAGAACATTTAGGCACATGTTTTGTCTGCTGATTGGCTAGCTGTTCCCTTCTCCACCCTGTTCCTCTGTCAAGGCATAAACTTTATTCAGGACATATCAAGCATCTTGTACCTATAATTAGAATTTCTCTGAATGTAACAGATTCAGTTATCAACTTTGAGGAAATATACCTTCAGGTGGCAGAGTTCATTAAATGTGTAACTTTTCTCATAGCTGCACAGTACATAGCATTTCTTCAGTGATATGGTGAGAAAAGTACTTTTATAAGTAACTCGCTGACAACATTTGAAGTGAAAATTGCCAGAGTTCTTGAATCTTTACACATTTCCGTGACTGATCATCATTTCCTTAGAATTCCAGAGACTTGTGTGAATCATGCCTACAGGGTACATATGTTAGACGTTAACAAGAAAATACTTCCCAGAAATCAAATCTTGAGATTCTTAAAGCTTTTGAAGTGCACCTACAAGGTTGAATGATTAGAGCCTTGTAGAACAGAATGAAGAAATACTTCATTTGAGAACTATAATGTCAGAATGACTTTAGTCATTAAAAAAAGTACTTGTTATTTATCAAACAAAATAACTGTTACTGCATAAGTGTAAATCTATTTTAGGTGATATGTACTCTAAAAATGCTTAGTCATTAATGTACAGAGCTAACCTATGGTGATATGTCCTTTCAGTAATTTATGTGGATACAACTATCATACCCTATTAAATGCAGCTTAGAATAATATATATATGTAATAGCTACACAATCAGAAGAATTGCCATATTAGGCATTAATCTAAGAGCATCAGTGAAATGAAAGTCTAATTTTATATTCAGTGCAGATACTGAATTCTTCCTAGCTACGGGCAATCATAAACTTATCGGTTGTAAATACTTCTATGAATTTTTTTTGTCACTATGTTCCTGTCTCCAGTTAGTATTTCAGTGGTCTGTCCTGTGTTAGTATTTAGCATCATTTTTTTTGTACTAGGATTCAGTATAATACATTCAATGTAGTCTTTTAAACTTTCAAGCAGACTATTGAAATTAAAACAAAAAAATCCCCTACTAAAACATGCATTCATATATGTATGTAAAATTAGATTTTATGGTACTGACAATTTGTGTATTATGTTAGACATTAAAGTAGGTCTGGTCCTTACCCAGGGCTATATTGCTGCCCTTAATCATGCTATGTAGGACTTTTTTTTCCACAAGTGAACTAATTAAAATCGATACACAAAAGAATTTACCTCATTAGTGAGAGAAGTGGAATAGGGTGCTACCTTGTTATTCAAGCATGGGTATTTAACAGACTCAAGATTTGACTGTGTTGCGCTTCTGATGCAGTTACTCTGAGCATTGCTAGTATATACAACAGGACTACATTAAACTGCTTTGTCACTGCTTACACTTAAAGAAGAAAATATGATGTTAAGGATATTACAGTCACTTTAAACTGTACCTGTATGTTTTCTGATTCCTACAAAATTCTTAATACACAGAACTATACCGCTTGTTCGAAAGTTCTTGCATAAGTTTTGTGAACACTTAAGAAGGTAGTAAGACGAGCTGTCAAAGACTAAGCGTATTTAAATATAGATGCAGATGAAAACTCAAAAAAAAAATTGTAAGCTTGCTGAAATTGCACAGTTGTTTATGATTTTCAAAACTTATTAGTCACTTCAGTTATATTTATATTTGCAAATTGAGTTATTAGCCTAAATTTGGGAAGAATGGTCAGCATGCAGTTAGAGTCTATTCAAAATATCACTACAAGGATTTTCTAGGTTAAAGGACTTAACTGAACGTTGAGGCCTGATTTCCACCCCCCACCCCCCCCCAAATGTATAAAAGTTGGTTGCTAAAATTGATGTTTTTTCCCTGTAATGTGAACAGTTAGGGTGTGTTAATGTTTGCAGGGCTATGACTGGGAAAAGTGAAATCTTCAGATATGCTAATTAACAGAAATTCTATGATTAATTCAGAATTTCTGAATCTAAACAGTGGAGGAAAGCTACACAATTAATCTAAACTATAAACTCAATTTTTTTAATGTATTGGGAACAAGAGAAGAATTTACTGTTGGATTAAACCACATAGTCTTTCAAAACCTCCATTCTTCTGCATTTTCAGTGTTCTACAAAAAATGGTGGGGGTGTCAAGGGCAGTATTTGTATACTTTTTAAAAATTTCTTCTAAATGTAGTTGTAGCTATCCAGTATGGATATGATTAGGTTTTGATATGCTGTTACCTTTTACCTTGAATAGTCCTTTTTCAGAGAGCTAACTGTTCACTGGGGAAAATGTGATTTTTTTTTTTGGTTGGGTTTCTGTTTGGTTTTTGGGTTTTTTTTGTTACTCAAGTTAAGGTCACAAGCCAGGTGTTTCAGGAGTTCTCAGTCTCCAGTATTGGTATTCTGAATGGGTACAGAAGAGCAAGTTACTTGAATAGGTGTATAATTTCCATGTGTTCTTCATGTTTAAACCAAAACCCAAAGGCCAGTTTTAATCACTTCAATTCATTGTCAACCTATTTTCCTAATGAATAAATTCTGTGATTTTTTTCTCCTGTTTTAATCTTTTCATGTTGAGAAGCATCTCTAGCTTCCTTACTGCTACAAATTGTTAAACTTGGTTAGGTGTCATGGGAATAGTACTTGCTGATAAAAAGTTGGATCAAATTTTAAGGCCAGTATTAATATCTGAATTTTTTTTG
Organism: Athene noctua; assembly: GCF_965140245.1. Taxonomy (NCBI): domain Eukaryota; kingdom Metazoa; phylum Chordata; class Aves; order Strigiformes; family Strigidae; genus Athene; species Athene noctua. The sequence goes on from NC_134045.1 coordinate 10,681,714, forward strand.
GGGGGGGGGGATATGCATAGAAGACTGTTGAACTAGATTAAGACCAGGAATCCAATACTTATCTTTATGTGGAAAAGATAAAGTCACATTGAAATAGTCCTGATTTTAATTCCTTCTACAAAAAAGATCAGTGTTCTCACGATTAGATTGGTGTGCTCAGTATAGGATTACATCACAATTTCTGCCACAGTTAAAAGATTTTGTCAGATAAATTCTTTGAATGCAGTGTATAGGTAGATATGTGATACTAATTTAAATGAGTAGTTGTTCCTAACACAACTAAGATTAAAAGTATTTCCACTGAAGATGAATAAAGGAAGCAGCTTTTGTAAAAATGGTGAAGGAAAATAAAATGTTCAAGGCCAAACATACAGAGTAAGATAAAATTATGAATCTTTATAAAAATATATACAACACTTGTCTGTAGTATGAGGTAATATACTATTAGATACAGAAAAATGAATTTTATACTGCATTAGCAGGTACAGCTATAATACAGTAGTTATATAAGAAATAATAGCACTTCCACTGTGCAGTCTTGAAGATCAGGAGTATGAGCATTTCTGGATAGGAAGGTACAGAATTTGCTCATTTATAATGTAATCTACATATATAACTACATGTACAGTCACATATTTTTTAAAATAGAAAAAAAAATATGAACATACACCCTGTTTCATATTTCTCTAAAAGTAAATGTTGTGTGATTTGCTAGTAGAAGAGGTAAAAATCTCCTGTAGTTACTTCTGATAAATCTTTCAAAGCTTTTGTTATTTTATTTTTTGGTAGTCTTATTTTCTTATTCCAGTACTCTTAAAAGTTCACACCAGATTTGCTGTATTTGAAAGCACTGATGAAAGACTTCTAAACAAGTTTATTCTGCTTTGAAACAAGCCAAAGTACACCTGTAATTATGCTTACTTTTCATTCCTTATAGAATAAAAGATACTCTGCTAGCTAACGTTACATCTTTCAGTGATTCATAGATTTAAACAAAAAAAATCACACTTATTTCTGTATCTGCTTGGGAAATCAAATATTTGATTTGTTACCTATGTTTTTCGGTATATTTTTACTATTAGAGACATTTAAGGAGAAGGTGCATAGTATAAACCAACTGGTGTTTAGCTCAGTATCTTGATTCACTGAAATTGTTTTATATACTCTGTAATCTCTAATCTGGAGGTTGTTGAATTTGATGGACACACTTAAAGATTTCAGTTATTTATTAAATCTGAAAGTTTTGTGGCAGACTACTGGTAAATGCTGTATGTTCCCTACCAGTGACCATCCACTGCTATTGTAACTATTGTGAAATGTTCTAAAACTGCTCAGCCGGTTATAGGATAGCTGGAGTGTTTATAAAGATGAACCTGTAACATAAAATCATTTTAGAAGATAGGATTTCTGTGAATGTCATTGTCCTTTGAAGAACACTCGTGAAGAACATCAGACATTGGAGGTGTGGGCTTGCCTTACATGAGATGAAGTCTGACTTCTGTCTTAACACCGAATCATCTAAAGTTCTGCACAGTGCAGAGGTGAATCTAGGCTATCTCAGTATTTGGACCATCTCAGTGTTCCTTTTATGGAATAGTGATGGGCAAGATGGTTAATACCCTTTAATCCCACTGTTTTCAGGAAAATAAATATTTGTATGATATTGTTAAACCGTTTGGGTTTTTTTTTCCTTTAATTTGGTCAGGAGACCAGAATGTGAGATTCAATAACAGTGTTGTCTGAACATATTAGAGGAAGCCAACAAGGTATAACAAACTTTTGTCAGGACTTACCATGAAGATTAGTCTTTCAAAAAATAAAAATAATTTTTAAAGTCTCCTATAAAAATCCAGTGAGGTTCGGTGGTTTGCAATATGCATGAGATCAAACCTTATCAAGAGGTCTTCTTTCTTAGAAATGTGAAACTTTGCTATATATGTAGTGGAGGCACACCTGTAAAGACAATGGCAATTCCCTTGAGAAGGTTGGCAAACTTGAGTTTGTTTTACTTGAGCAGTGATAAGTCTATCACCATCCTTTTAAAGGACCCAAAGTCTTATGCTGAATGTGCAAATAAAACCGTGTTGATAGATTACTGGAGTATTAGAATCTTTTGAAAAGTGAGATTGCTATCTTTAAAATGGAATCTAGCACTACCTTCCTCTATTGATGTTTCAATGTCCTATTTTACATTGAGATACAGATATTGCTGTTCTTGACTATCATTTTTATGCATTTAGAATTTGTCATCTGAAATTTTTTGTTTATAGATGACAAAAGGTATACTAACAGTCTTTGAATATATTATTTGACAAATTATTTGCAATAATGATTCTAAAGTTCATGTGATCTTATATTTAAACTCTGCCTCATGACTGTTCTACTGCTTTCTAGATATGTTCATGTGTTTATGATTATGACACAGCAGTTTAGAATCTGTCTTTAGTTTCAATAGGTGCTCCAGCCTTCAAGGGTCTTCTAAAAATGCTCAGAAATGTTGAGCTTTCTTCAGCATTTGTGCATATCAGAAGTTGCCTTGGATTGGAAGACAGTGTAATGGTAGGTTTATCTGTCTGGAGGTGGTCTGACTTACCTTTGGAATATGGTTGGCATACTGTATTCCCTCTGTCATGGAAAATATTTAACATACATGTTTCAGTACTTCTGACAAAATCAAAAATCACCCAGTGTGCAGCTATTAAAAAAAAAAAAAAAAAAAAAGAAACCCACGCAAAAAAAAAGGAAAATGTTTTGAATATCTTTGTGATTCTAAAGCTGCTGGACACTGTGGCTATTATGGAAAAAATACCAGGCAGGTACATGCTCATTTCACACCTTCTGTTAAGTACCTATATGAAAGAGTCATGAGAGGTTTGTGAGTGTTATCTCTGCTGTTTAAAACTGGGATCATCGAGTATAGGAAGAAAATAAATCTTAAATATACTTATTTCGCTCACAGATACATTTCAAATTTTAAGAAAAATAGTGCAACTGTTGGTGCTCTGATCAAAGCAGGTTCAAAAACATAAGGAGCTATAAGAAATACATATGCTTAAAGAGTCTGCAAAGTTGTTTAACTGAATAAAACCAACACAGTTTCATTACATTTAAGACCAGCTGTTAGGCACAGTCAGGATGCCAATATAAAATCAACATATGTAATCTTGGCCAAGTTGGGTTTTTTCCCCTCAAAGAGGATATTTGTGCCAACAACATATGCTGCAAAAGGACTAAAGCACAGTCCCATTACCACTGCAGGGTACATAATTACATGAATTTACCTAAATATGGAAAAATTGTAACAAATAGGGGAAGCTTGGCAGATATTTTGGTTTCACATTTGGTATTTGGCATAACACAGTGTCCTGTTTAATTCCCATTGCTGCTACTTAGTGTTTCCTTTAATTGTGGAGCACATGGCAGCTCTTGTTCTATTTAATTTTCTCATAGTTGCTCTCACATTTTGGCTACAAGCACATTACATGAAAAAGCACATAAGTATAGATTATACTGTACTATACCCTGAGGGTATAGCATATAAAAATAGTCATTTCTGATCCTTAAAAGCTTCTTGCGTATAGAAGTTAATCAGTATTTTAGAAAATAAGAACAAGACACAATTTGTATGTATGCACATATTGAGAATAGTTCGAGTGTCCCAGATTGGTAGAGGGGAAGGAAGGAGGGAGATCTATTCCAAACCTCAACTAGTATCTTTTGGTCTATTTGGCATCCTTCTGCATTTGCAATCTGGGAACTGATGTTGCTTACTTTTTCTGTAACAAATCCCTTATTCCTGTTGTTTACTACATATGACTTCCCATGTTTCGGAACGTGAATGAAAATCCTAAAATGTCTAACATTTTCAGTGACCTTGAGGACAGGGTCAGGGATCTGGCATACATTTAAAATAGCAAATTAAATGTGCAGATCAGTGCTACATTTTAATTTAAAAATGTGTATTGTGATAAAGTGTTTTGTTTGTTTTGATTGAAAGGATTACTATATAGATATATTTCATATATTGCATTAAGCATGTTTTTATTTTTCTCCCAAAGTGCTCAGAGGTCTATAAACATTACATTTTTCTCAGTGTTTGATACAGGAAAGGTCTTATGCCAACTGGCTACATCTCTCTTTTTTTTTCCCTCACTTCTATCTCCATATATATCACCATGCAATCCTAGTGATAAGATGTGTTGTAGTACTTATAGGGATATAGCATGAAAGTATTTATGCTCAGTTGTAGGGTTCTGTGAGCCCTTGTTAACTGTTACCATTTTACTGGTGTGTTCAGTATCACAGATCTGTTTTTAAAGTCATTTTATACTGTCAGGAACAATTTCATGCAATTTCAGTTGCATGGTGGAGTTATTGTGAATGATTTTTCAGCTTGTATGGAAAATGCTACCAGCCCCTAAGCAACCTGCTAATAAAGTTTGTTAATAAATTTCAAAATAGACTACACTGCAACTCCTTGTTTTTGTTGGGGTTTTTTATTATTTTTAAAAAATCATAATGCTTGATAGTGATCAGCACACTCTTACAAAGTAACAGAAAGCCACAGAATAGAAAATGTGCCCATGTACTTAAATTTCCTGTATTTGAACCAGTCTTGACAATTTATATGGCAAAAAGTTGACAGAGCCCTGCAGTTGTCTTCTATATTATATTTCATTTACTCACACATGAGGGGACAACTACAGCAGGCTGCAGTGGTATAAGATTGCACTGCTCCTGAAATTAATGTCCAGTGTGCCCATCTTATACAAATCCTTGAAAGAATGAATGTAAAATGAGCATAATAATTGAATAATTATGACATCTGTTACTCCAGGACCTCTTAGTGGGAAATTAACTGAAGAAATAGCAGGTTCAAAGATGTGTTAACACTTCAGTAGCATATATAACTGAAATGTGAGGTGGGGGAAGGGTAATGGAGATGAAATTGAGCTCTCAGATAATCGTTTGACACACAGGTAATTGAGCAGCTATCCAGTGCACTGATGAAGACTTGTAAGGAAATGTATTCATTGCCATGTGAGATATTTTATGAAGAATTTATTTTTTGGTAGCTATTAAAAATCCACAGTCTCAAATTAATAAAGGTAATTCAGAAATAAGAGGATTATTTTTAAAAAAATTGAGAAATAATTCTCAAATATAATGCCACCATTACTGATTAAGTGGAAAAGAATCTTGTATACATTTAATCCTATAAATAGCTTGAGTGGGGTGTAGGGATGTATAAAGTAATCACGTTAACTTTGAGGTTAACTTCTGTGTGTTAAAAATATTACCAATTTCCATGTGTACTAATAGCAGCTTAATTCATAAAGATCCAAAGATATCTTCCTTCTTCATTATTTTTCTCTAACTTGTAAACATATTTACTGATTTTAATTGGAGACTGCATGCATATCTTTTCAGAGTGTAAGAGTGGCTATCAGAAATATGAAGGAATATGTAATCTGTGAAAAAACAGTAAACCTCATTAAGACAGGTTATTGCACCTATAACTTCTTCTCTCAGTGCTCATTGATTAGAGATTAAACATTATCCTTTGTGCTATTCAGATTGGGATTTTTAATTAGGATGTCATTATTACACAGATATACTAAATGCTAAATTGATTTTTGAGACCTTTTGAAATAATGGCACTACTTCTGCAAAATGAAAATCATAATAGATTATTGACTTATACTTGGCTTTTGGTTCAAGGGCACATCTCCAATGTCAACATTTTCAATATCTTTAGTTTCATGCAAAGAGACACTCATAATTAGGCTTATATTAAAAGTTTGTGCCTATTGACTCATTTTTTTATTAATGACAATAGTATAGCATTGATTGTCCTTGAATTATAACAGCAAGAAATGATGCTTCTTGATGACATGTAAATACGATATAAACTTTCTACTTGATTGGTTTATTTTATTTAAGAATTTGTATTCATGCAAACAGTATTATAAAAGCTATTGAAGTTTTTAAGCAGATATTTGCTTCGTTTGAAAGCTGTTCTTAGATGAAGAAATTCTTGTTTCAGTATTAGGTGCCTTGGTTTCATAATGGATGCTTAAATTAACTTTCAGGGGAGGCTTTCTAAACAAAAAATGTAGCCTTTCTAAGCAGGCAAATACCTTTGTGTATTAGTGCCCATTTACTTAAATTAGGTCCAAATATAGTTCTTAATCCTACTTTCACGATCAGACCCATTCAGCCTTTGTTTTTTTGTAGACTTCCAAACAAGCTTATTTGTCTTCCTAAAGCATTTTAAATTCTGGCATTCATAATAGCTTTTGTCTGTAGACAGGCTGCAAATATGAAGACTTCGCCATTTTCAGAATATTTTTTAAAGTCCAGTCAGTAACTGCTGAAAGTGTGCAGGAGTCAAGAAGGATCAGGAAGGGAAAAAGTGATACATGGGAATTTTCAATTTCTTTGAACTAATCCTTATGAAATTCAAAAATTTTGAAGAAGTACATATTTTGGGGTTTTATGACCTATTTAATTAATCTCCATTGAGTTGTGAGGATCTTTTGTGACAAATTTTGTTAGGATTGTTATCATCTAATTAAACTGAGATTAGACTGGAGCCAGTTAACACTTTCTAGTTTCCCTACATGTGGCTGATTGCATAAATAGGCTTGGTTTAGCAGGGAAAAACTTTTCTACGTTCTTTCACATTTAGAATCAAATAATCATTTTTAGAAAGCAAATGCTTTCTAGCAGTTTGCCTTGTCAGAAAAGATGTTAAAGATATCTTAAAAAAAAAAAAAAAAAAGGCGCCTCAGCAATTCCTCAGTGATGCCCTTTTAAAATATATAAAAAAAATGTGTGATTTTATTTTAAGCTACATATGTCATATATACTATACTGCATTTGAGTACTTCTGGTTAAATTCTATTCCCTTACACTTATGTTACTTAGACTTTAGTGATCTGAATATCTTAACAAAATCTTCTGTTTTGGAGAAATCTAGTTGAATATTATCAAATATTTCACACAATATTGAGCAAAGTCACAGGAAGTTAGCTTTAAAAATGTTCCAGATCAACAGAAGCCTCCTTTTAATATTTTATTTTTTTTTTATGTAGGAAAAACAAATGCCTCTTCATATATCAAGGGCAATTGACAAATATAAAAGGAAATATATATTATTCCTTTAACAATGCAAATTAGCTTAGAGGATGGGTTGAGCCATTACATACTATAATGACAGATATCCTACAAATGGAATAAGGGAGAGAGATGTACTATTAGTAGCCTAACTAAAGATATGTAAAGCAAAACTAAAATCAGCACAACTGTGTTTAGTAAGGTTCTCTGTCTTAATAAAGCTGTTTTTCTTTTACATAAAGGAATCAATTGAACCAGAAGATCAGAAGACAAGGGTTTTAAGGGAGAAACATAGTTGAAAGTGGAAGTTCTGAGAAACTCAGAGCATGGTATTAAGATATAAAAGAGCCCAGTTCTCATGTTGCTAATGTACTAGAAGAAATGTTATCACTTAAATATGGCAACAGTGGTCATAGATGGCCAGATGCCATAGAATAGCATCAGTGTTTTAAATTTATCAGTAGGATAAATCTGATTTCGTCTTGAAGCTAATCTGCTATTAAATCTTATCCAAATTTAGATGCACAAACATACATTACTTGTCCAGTATTTACAAATCTGAGTGAGGAAATGCTGTTAACAAATTTGTGTGTTAAGATTGGAAATCCTCAGAATATGAACTGTATTTCCTAATAAGTTACGATGATTATCTGGAGCATTTTTGTATTTCAAAACAAGAAGACTCTCCCTGTAGCCAAGTATATCCAGTATCTGTCTTGAAAGGGATAATTAACCTGTGAGATGGGACATGCCCATAAACTTAACTTCTCTGTGGCTGTCCAAATCAGTCTGCTCTGGTTTTCAAAGCTTTTAGCTACGTAATGTAGTTCATTGATCTCTGGGTATACTGCTTCTGTCCCTGGAAGAACTTCAAATTTAATTTGCCAAGAATTCGTCTTCTACCTACCTTCTTTCGCCCTTTTCCATTTAAATTTCCCAAGGCCTGCATTAGGATCCTGTTTTAGGATTCAGTATAACCTCCATATGTCTAGGGAAGATTAAGCCATTCATTCTTTGAGGATGTGTGTTGCAAAAATAGAAGAGGAGTTGTCATGTGTGCTTCCCTTGTATGTATACTTTTCCCCATGATCACTGTTAGAGATAGCATGTCAAGTGACGGATGTCTGATCTGACTCAGTGCAAGTGTTGTCATGGAAATATCTTTTAACTTGTTGCGGTCAGGCATGAAAACATGCAGGGAAACCCTAAACAGCTTCAAACATTACATAGCATGAAAGTGTTCTCGTATCCAGTGGAGTCCTTGGTAGTTTAAATCCTAGTCATCCTTAGACCCTATAAACTGAAGCCACAGAATGGGCTCTCCTCTGAGACAGTTAATTTGCTCCCGTTAGTCTCCTGAGTATCAAAGCTTCCTGTCCATGTGCTTTGTTGGAATCCTGAAGAATTGGTTCTTCTTTGCTACCACGTTTCCATGTTGGTTCCTTATGAATTTTGACATGAGAAAAATGCTAATAAATTATTCAGTCTTCCTATCTAAACCCTTAAGGAAGACAGGACTGTCAGGGACAGGGAAAATAAGGAAGTTTTGTTAATATTTAGCAGTTAGGAACTCTTCTTCTCAGTGTGAAATTGCTCACATAATGCCAGAATGTATTAAGACAGTTTGAATGTTTACAGTTATCATTAGTCAGATGTAAGCCCCATGATCAGGGAAATGGGAAGCTGGAAGAGAAACACATTAAATCTGACTTAATTAAAATTTTTGAGGTGCTTTCTTTCTGAAATGAAACTCTTAGAGATGTAGAAATCAAGGTTGAGCGGGAAAATGTAATTTCTGTCAGTGTTACTAAAAGGTGTATACTTTCTTGTCAAGGGCTGATAGTAAAAATAACACTCATAAGATACCTTGTTGTTCTAATAGCTCTTCTGGAAAAGTGATTTTTTTTCTCCCCCTCTTAGAAAGAGGCAGGTGTGTAGGAGAACAGTGATACCCATTACCTTTTTGTGAAAGATAATTTTCTGCATATAAAATTTGTTGTTGCCACAGTCTTACATGCCGGTTAGGTGGAATTCTGTGTATAGTGTCAGCATCTTACCTAATCAAGAGACAGAAAGCATCCCTTCTGCAACTAAGAATAAAATGTAGTGCATTGAAAATGTATAGAAATGCTTTCCTTCACATGGAACAATCTGTGCCTCCTCTTTTCTGGCCTAAAGAAATCTAGCCTTCATGCACTGCTGCTCTGAAAGTGTCTGGAGGGAGACTCCTGGCTTTAAACCAGCATTAGCTAGAATCACTATAAACCAGTCTTCAAACCAGAACAAAAAATGAATCTGATTTGGAAACAAAACCACAGAGAAAGTTTTCATCCTGCATGTCTTCTACACTGGCCTTTCTGATTCAAAGAGATATGCTACTAAAATTAATTTCTAACATGCACTTGAAGTTTGAATTTATAACCAAATGTTTTCATATTTACAGTTGGACTCAATGATCTTAAAGGCCTTTTCCAACCTAAATGATGCCATCATTCTATATATTGTGGTCTAAGATGTGAGTTCAGATCTATAGATAGTTGAAGATATACACAACTGTGTTAACGTGAGAAACTACATCTTTCCTCTTACTAATACAGAAGCTGTATTCTATATTCCTTATTTTAGTTAGAGTGTACTAAAGTAAAATTATAGTCTTGAAAACAGTGGAAAGTTTTGTGTGCATTTATTTTTATTAAACACTTGGCATAATTTTTGTTGTTAGTAGTTTAATGTGTGATGTCTTCCCCATGATTCAAGTACCAACAAATAGTTGATGGGTATTTTTTAAGGATTTATAACTTTGAGTGTAGTGGCTAAGTATTGAATAAAGCTGTTTCATTTGTCAGGGATATATTAAACTTGGTTTAGGCACAGAGCTTTCTTAAAAGTTGCCGATTTACTTAGTCTTTTACAACACACATTTCCTGAAGCAATTTAATCATATTTTGCGTAATATTCATCCTGAAATAACTACAAAAGCAGGAGACAATTCTTTGCAAGTTTGTCAGTGCATCTCCCTATTTGGTAATGGGACTTGGTGTGATTACATGATGCAAAAATGGAGAAGATCCTAAAATACAAACCACAGTCATAAACTGAGGGCACTGTTTATAGTTCTGTTTCTCTCTTCATCTCTGACTAATCTAGAAGATAGTTATCTAGAGGAAAACTGGCACGCTTATTGGTTGTCATTTACAGCATATCCTACCAACATAATTATGTCTAATCTTCATCACAGATGACTAACGTAACTGGAAGTATCCCGCAGCAGGTTTATTTATCTGAAATAAGAGCACATGAAGTCCATATGAATTCACTCACTGACAAATGAAGCCATATATTGCCTTTATGCAGATTAAACCAGTCTCTTTTGGAGGGGGTTATTTTTTTCATAGTTCTACTACGAAATGATTGCCTGAGCAATTTATGTACTTTCAAGCAGACTAATATTCTAGCTCCTTGCTGTCACTATTAATAATTTATCAGGTTTTATTAGTATGCAAGTGCACAAGATATGTCTATCTCAATATAGATAGCCATGCCTATATAAGATATTGGTATTTCTCAAAATAAGTATGTATAACATGGTATTTTAATACCCACAACTCTGAAGAATTTAGCAATGATCCTGTGTATATTTATAGCTATTACTTTTAAATAATTATGCTGTGCACTTTATAAAATTACAAAATGGGAGAGCACTGATACCACAGTTGATGTATTTTTTCACTTGGTATATAGAGACCTCAAACTAAGATAAAACAGCTCTTTTAGAAGGTTCTGAAGAAGAAACTTCTGTAGTGTTGTACTGGATGATGGACATCTCTTATTTTAAAGATATACACAGGAGAGAAAAAGACTAACAGAATTCAAGGAATGCTTGAAAAGGTATCACTCACAATAGAAATGAAGAGATACAATAATTCTTCACATGCTGTGAATGCAATCATGGCTATGTAGAATAAAGACTTCCCAAATAACATGTCAGTTTTATTCAAAGTAATATGTTAATGTGTTTCACAGAAGTGCCTTGGTGGAGCAGATCAGCTGTTCTACAGAGACAAACTTTGGAAAGAGGGAAGGTAATTTTTCCTGGTAGTGGTGTATGACATAAAGTTCATATCTGCTGATTATCTTGGCAAAAATTTTCAGGTGTTCAAGTGTCAAAATTTTTCACGTTGGCCACCATTACAGCCTTTGAGATCAGAAGGCTGTCAAGGATGAGTTGCTGCATATATGCCTACACAACTTTCACATATGTTGCCAACTATCAGTGAGAAGGGATTCCATCCATTTTGCAGTCTAGAGTAAAATCTTAGCAGCAGTTTCAGAAATTAATAAAAAAAAAAAAAAAAGAAAAAAAAGAAAAAACCCAAGCCAAACAAGCCCCACACACAGATCCCACCAAGCCTAAAAAGAAACAACTACCTAAACACTAGTATATGCCAGTCTGTTGATAAAAGATTAAAGATTGAGATTAAGATGAAAGTAATATCAGTGAACTATTCATGTTTAGTGAAGAATGTTCTCAAATGCTTATCTGATCCAGTGTTTGGATTTTAAATAGCACCCAAAACCTTTCAGAAATGAATGTTCATTTTTTATAATTATTGAACTTTGGAGATGGAAGTGCAGCTTCATAAGGAATTATAAGACATTATTTTCTGGAAATGTTTAATTAATTCTTATAAAGAAACCTTTTTCCTTAATTTTTTCATTAACTTCAACATTTACTTGCAATTACAGTTGTTCAGCAAATACAATGGCAGAAATTAATAATTCATTGCTTTTGTCAAGAAACACAAAAAGGGATATTTATTTTATCAAATACAGATTTAAATGCACTGGTTTTAGTTGAACAAGTATAGAAGTGTAAGTAGTAAGGTCTGTTTAGTACTTTTTTTTTTTTTTAATACATTGGATGAGTGCTATACACATGAATGCAAAGTCCAGACCTGAGTACATTGTCCACCAGTATGTTCAGAGCATATGAATAAAAAATTTACATTCAGATTTTCTGACTTAACTGCATGAAGTATTCTGTTAAAGTTTATTTTGTAGAAAGCTGGTACAGATTATTTTAGGAAATTGGAGATGGCCAGGGGAGCTGTTGGAACATCTCTCCAACAAGTGTATCTCTGTAGGTGTCTTAAATTTGTATTTAGTTTACTGAAATCTAACTTGTTTGATATTTTTTCATATGCAAATAAACAGGTGAGAGAAAGCATTACTATATAGTAAACCATGAAAGGTCAAATTTTGAAATATTAGGAGGGACCCCAAAAAACAGAAAATCACAGTATAAATATGCAAATTATGGGAAAGTATGGGCAAACCATGCATTATAGAACAAGAGAAAAGTTATGCTTGGACTAATAAATAGCTCAAATATTACTAAGAAGTGTCTACTTTTCACTATCATTACTCCAAATCAAGGTATTTTTACCTAAAATAAGATTTTTTAAAACATAAAATTCCTTAAAATAATCTAATAATATTGTGATTAACTTTTTTTCTTCCCGGTACACACCTAGGTGCAGATCCAGAGACATATTTAGACATGTAACTCCTGCCTATGGGTGTTGCTTGCAATCAAATGTGTCTGCTTCTGTTTTCTTAAGCAGTTCTGTGCATATGTACACAAAATAGTTTCTCAGAATCTGTCTATGAACTCTATGGGAGTTCATATGCACTTAGTGGGGGTGAGGTACCAGAATACTTGTATGCCATCTGTGTGAAGTCTTAGAGTTTTTAACAGGATCTGAAACAGTATGATGGAGAAGTTTTGTCCAAGTCACTCATTTTATTTGGCCAGTCTGACCAACCTGAACAGCAAAGACTCTCAATTTGTCTTCAGATGATTATAATATATGTTCTTATATAGAGAATTTTATTTTCTGTAAACATATTCTCAATTAATCTTGTTTTTGTATAAATGAATAAGCTTAGTTCATTGAAAATTTTGCCACACTTTATTTTTCAGAAGAATCAACACACAATATTATGCAAACATATGTTTGAATTCTGAATAAATTATACTAGAAATACCTGTTTTTCATATTTTTGACAATGTTAAAGCTATAAGTTTAAATCTAAGATATAAGCAGAGTCTAAGTTTGAAATCTTAATGAAAAAATGCATCTGTAAATCCCTTTGAGCCAAATTAAATTATTTTTTTTTTTTTTAACAAATGTAATGTTAATTTATTACTGTGAATTGAAATAATGAGTGAAATTAAATGAAGGAAAAAAGATCTGCAACAGTTCTGGTTTAGAGAAAGTAAAGGAGGATATATAGCATTTTGTTTCCCCAAAGTCTTTGGTAACATGTTTCTGCATTGTGCTGTATATTGTTATAACAGGCTGTGGATCAACAAAAAAATTTTGAGTACAGAGAGCTACCTGCAGGATGGGGCTCTTAATTCATTTGAAGTAAGCATACTTAGGGGACAGTCTGTGAATAACCCACCATCAAAACAAAAAGGTGTAAAATTCAATCTCATATATTGGAGAAAATAGAAGAAAATGTTCAGGAAGTCAATTTTACTAAAACTAGTTTTAAATACTCGGAACAGGAAACCATTTACCACAGACGTTAGATCTTTCTAATGACTGTCTAACTAGAAACAGGCTATCTTAATTCTCAGCCCCAAGCAAGTACAAATGGCCTTGCTTCCAGACTTCATTACAATATTTATTGCGATTTGGATGGAAGACTTTTGTCACCGTAGTCATAAAAATTACAGGGGACCACTTATCTGTGTTTGATATGAGACAGAAAGTAGACCTGAAAATTCCAGTCTCCAGGAGTCTTTAACATTACTCTTTAATGGTTTTGATGGCCAAAGACCTCTCCAATTCAAAAGCTAATGGTGGTTGAGTACATTTCCTTCAAATGTATAATTTTTTCTCTCTTTCTGAAGAAAACGAAATGTGTGTTCTTACTGATAGCAAGATATGTGTAGCTGAATCTAAGCATAACTAAGCATGCAGTAAGGTACAGTTAGTAATTTCAGTTTAAAACCACTTCTGTAATATTTATTATGTTTTAGTTCCACCAAAGGTTGCCTAGTATTATAACTTGCTCTAAAACAACAGAATTACAATTGTTCTTTCATTAGCTTTAGATGTTCCTATGGTTGTACTTTCTTTAGACCTGGCCATAATGCTTTCTCTCGTAGGCTTAAGTATGGTGAAATCTATCCAAATAAATATAATTTAAAAAAAAAAAAATGTTCTGACCATAACATTTTGACATTTTCCAATCAACGTGAACTAATATGTACATATATTAATAAATATTTTTCTTTTCTAGTTCAAGAGAATACATCCACCTTCAGATGTATATAGCTATATATGTGTGTTCTTTTTGTATGCGTACATGTAATAGCAATAGCAAAGATGACACTTTTTAGGGATGAGCAATACAGGATTATAGGTAGAAACCTACATGTTAAGTCATGGCAAATAGTTTCTATTTTGCTAGTTTTAAGGAGTCAAAGGTATCCTAAACCATTTACTACTAACTACTGGTGTGGTGAGGTTAAAAGTTTAAAGTGAAATTTTTTGACCATACCAGATTAGCATCACAAAGTTTGGAGTTGTTGGACTTGGTGTTTGACATTGATCTATCTTGGGTTTATCCAAACATGTCTCATGCTGATCAATAGCACAGTAACCAGATTTAGATTATTGAATGGAAACTGAGTTATTTCATAGTTCATCTCTGAAGGGAATCCCTTGCTGTTTGTTCTGTCAAACTCCTGAGTTAATTCCCATCTTAAAAACAAACTAGCTAGGCAGTTGGTATTATGTAAACTAGGACTAGTCTCTATTCCATAAGCATCTTTGGAAGCTTGTTATGCTTCATTTATACTCTGAATTTGATGTTTACATATCCCAAATGTGCTGTTTTGCTGTTTCTGTTTTTTAAAGCTACCACAAATGTCTTAACTTTACTTACCAAGTATTTTATTTAGTCACTAAAGCTGATTTTTATTTCTGAATATAAGGAGCTCTTAGGTAGTGTTTTCTTTTAATAGATCTCAGACTGCTCTATAAAGGAAAGTACATATTCTTTCTTCTTCCATGTGGAGCAACTGAGGGAGAGGAAGTGGTATTAAAGGAATTTGGGACTAGAGCTGAGATCTAATTAATTCACACAGTTAAATTAGGAATTTAGAAATACTGTAGGAAGTTTAATTAGTGGCACAAAATGGTCTTTAAAGTAGGCATAAACAAGGTAGGTATTTCAACCAAGTTAAACATGCTTACAGTGATTTTGATAGACTTCAGTGCGTGGCATCAATTGTAGGCAAGCTGTGGAATTTCTGAGATTTAAATGAAGAGTCTAAGTTAGTGTAATTTATGATTTTACTAGGAAATAAGGTCATATAGTATTCAAAGCAGAGGATACTTTTGTTCAGAAATAAGCAATAAAGTCAACAATGTAGTTTTTCTTGAAATAAATCTACTAATTTGGCTTGATTAGGATTTAAAAGCTCAATATTCAGTTTGCTCTGGTTTGGACTGGTCTGTTCATTCTTCTTTCCTCTAATGTGATTTGGAGAAGCATTCAAGAATTTGTCACTGAAGAAATATTTTCTTCAACTTAATAATTAATGTTCACATTTTTTTGCATTGGCCATATCTGTTATTACAGTCAGCAACAGGACTGTTACATTTAGTTGCTCTAAGATGCCTTTTACTTAATTGGTCAGTAGGATTAAAAACATTCTGATGTAGTGAATGCATTTAATGGCCTCACACCTCACTTCCCATAAAGCTGTATTTCTATTCCTGTTCTGCATCCTTTTAAAGCACTCACCCTGCAATCTACTGATGTAACCAATTAGACTACAAAAGAGGTGAGATTTCAGAAGCTGTTTGAGAATTACTAGCCCCTTTCAGATCTACAGCAAAGGAAGCGTATTTACAATTCTAATTATTATTACTTTTATATGTTGTTTAAAAGTTTGGTTAAAATTAATTTCACTTGCAGTAACTTATTTCAAGATGAGGGTTTAAGTTGAGGTCAAGATGCACATAGATGTTTTGCCTAGACTCTCTGAGCACTGAATTTCATTCACACTAGCATTTATCTTAAAATATTAAATAAATATGTAGGTTCTCTGTATAGCTACACAGTAGGAAGATATTTTGTTGATTAAATAGTTGAATGACACATCTGGGTCAGGATTATTTAATTCCAGTGTCAATTTCAATTTTTTCCTTTATATCATTGATTACTGATTATCAGCTTCCTGAGGTAAATGCACATCACTTATGTTAAAGTATTCCACTATATCTTTCAGCTATGTCACATTTTAAAATGTATAAAGGTAACAGAATGTAGTATTGGTGTCACTAAAAAGTGATCAAAAAAGTGAGTTTCTTTTCTCTAGGCTTTACGTTTATAAGAGATTTTACCTTTGACTAGTTTAGTCCCCTTCAATTTTAGTGGTAAAGTACTGTGAAGTACCCACTGTTTTATAGAACAAGCATTATAATAGTGTTTAGAATAAATGGCTAGGTAAGTGACATAGCAGAATCTTTGTGGTGAATATGTATCACGGCTGAGATACAGTCGTTGGAATGTGTCTTTCCTTAGGTACTTTTACTGCTAATCTTCAGTACAGATTTCCTCAGAGATATGAGGTATATTTTTAGTAATATATTTACCTCCACATTTTGCTGTGCATAGCTATCATGTATATCTTTAATTTTGCAATAGACTGTAGTGCTTTTTCTTCGCTAAAACAGGAAAATAATTCTGGGGAAAATACCTGATACGTACAAACACCAGCAGAAATGGTTTAATAGCCATGCTTTTCCCTTGTTGCTTGAAATTAAAATAAAAACTTAGTATTAATTACACTTAAGCTGACTCTAGGGTTATATTCCAGAAGAATTTTATGGACTAACAGCAAAAACGAGCCTTTCTAATAGCCTGGGAAAGTAAAGGAAATGCAGGTGATTGAATGATCATATTTCACCAATTCACTAAAAACTATTGAATATTATGCTATGAAGAAAATTGTTTTCTCTAAAGAGAATTTTAAATGAAATAGGAACATTCAATTTCATGTGCAAACAAATGAACTTGAGATACCCTAAATTATGTAATCTACACCTTCTTACCTTTCTGCTTATTAATTGAAGGTCACTGATTCACAGGGGGGATAAAATCAGGTGATTTCATAACACAGTAGGCTGTTTATTTGTTTAATTTTAACTGAGAAAATCCAATAAAAATTTATAAAGTTTCATTAATAAGACTAGACCATAAAGGGTACTTAGTTATAGTTAGATGTTCAAAAAGTTTGTGATTACTAAGAACACAGCTGTCTATCCTACTATGCCTGCAGTAGTTATTGTTATCGCCCATGCAGCATTTTGGCAGTGTTTACAATATCAAAGGCATCATTTTAGTTAAATTATGCATAACTAGCATGTTAACTACCAATTTTGTTTTCAGCAAAAGTAAAACTGGGATTTTAGTAGTAACTTTCTGTGGAGCTCTCAGAATGAGCTACAGGCAGAATTATATTAATTGATTATGTATTTTGTTTCTAGCTAATATGAAGCGTGTATTATAGCCAGACACTATGCTTCATCTTTGACTTGTGCGCCTCTGTGGTCTTGCTCTATTCGTTGCATTGATATCAAGTACTTTTCTTTCAGATTGCATGAAATGCACAGTGAAATTTTAATGAAATGTAGTGAAAACAAGTGAAATCTTAACAAGTATTTTTAAAATATATGTGTTTTAAAGGGTGAAGGTTTGGGCGGTTACAAGATGTTCAATGGTTTCCTGACATGTAAGAGGACTCAGCTGTCTCCAGTCTGCAGAATTATCTGCTTTGGTTAGCCGGTTCTAAATGTAGCCATCTTTTTGATGCTGTTGCTTATACCAGGGACTTGAATGGTCTCTGGCTATTCTCCAGGTCTACCTTTCTTCTGATGTGCCTTCTATCAAATACAGTTGCATGAAGTCCAGTAATATTTCAGTTGTTAATTTAACTGAAGTCCTGAATAGACAAAATTGTCATTTCATGAACTGATGCTGTAGAATCTTTCCTTATTCCCAAGTTCTGAAGAATGCCTTAAAAAGTTACCCTGACACATTCTAAGAATCTTTATAGTGTTTATCTTTCTCGAAGATTAAAGATCACTTTGTACTTACTTTGTTTTATACAGGGGTTTTTGTTGTTGTAATTTTATTTACTTCTATCATTTGCTAGAGGCTAGCGTCGAGACAGGATGTTGTGCCTTGGTGATACAGATTGTGACCTGTGGTGTCATCTGGATTAGTAGAACAGTTTCTGTATTGACAGTATTAGGAAGGCATTCTCCTCTGTCTGCCATACGTCATATTTTTTCCATCAGATCACTATCATGTTTTGCATCTTTTTGTATTGGTCCTGTCAGTTGTCAATTTTAGGTTTCTCTAAGCCTGTGTTTGGAAGGTGTTGATCAAAGTGTTCACGGAGGAACTTAAGCAGATGCTTTACTGCATTTTATTACAATACCAGTCAATATCATCACAATAATATTTAGCCCTTTCATTAAAAAATGTGGAGAGAAGGCTCATTTTGTAAATAAGAATGTTTCTTGTGAGTGAATCAATATTTTTAAACCTGTGAATACCTTCATATTGTCTTAGGTGAAACGTACTTTATTATATATTGTGTCTGTACAATACATTGCCATGGTAAACAGCCTAGTCTTCAAGAGAATTTTTCCTCAAGTTAGGTCATAAGCCAACAGTCTGACTTCTGAAAATGTGCCAAATTCAAAGAATAAATGTCATCCCTGATGTGATAGTTAAGGTCTGTCATGAAGCAGAAACCTGTAAGTAGTGATTCAGCTCCATGTTTTCTTTTCTTTTCATTCTCCAAACAGCCTCTGTTTCTAGTGGCAGATTTAATGGTATGATTTACAGCTCTAAAAGACCTTTATCAGGGCCAGAAAAATGACAAACAATAAATATATGGAGCATTATGTTAACAGCCACCACACAATACCTTGTCAGTTACAGCTTGATAGTGATACATTTTAATTTTGTCTTTCATAAAAAATCTTGGCATGTATGCCTCATTTGAGCACAGACTTGGAAGTCAAGTGTGTCATCCAACCATGCAGTTTATCACCCTCTATATTTTTTGTCCTTTTCACTTAATGTCATCTCTATGGCAACAGGCATTGCCCTGGAAATAATTTTCAAAACAGCTTATTTGTTTGAGGGGGACTGACTGAAGTTCAAAGATGTTTGGTTTAGAGGAGCAGGTTTAGTTTATGTTTAATAATAATTCTGAAGAGTTTCATGTAAGCAGTACCAAACTGGTTACAGAGAGAGAGGTTAGGAAGTTATCCTTGCTAATATGCTTAATGTTTTTGCATGTGGAAGAAACTAATAGTAAGAAGAATAATTTGACCTTTGAACTTCCATGTACTCCAAAATAGTTATCCCTTTAAATAGACTAACATATCGGTCCTTTATGAGCAGAACCTGGAGCCGTTGCAATTGTGCTTGCGGAGCTTTACAAGAGATACTGCTTACCTCAGAAAGGAACAGACTTCAGTCTTTCCAGAATTCTGTACAGGGACCCTGACCAGAAGTTTTGTTAAAAGTTAAACACAGAGGAAAGATTTGCGGTTTGGTCCATTTTGCTTAGGACTCAGTTTTGGTGTTACTTATTTTGATTGGTATGGATTTAAATGTGTGTTTCAGTAAAAACCATCAATACAAGCAATAGCAAAATTGAACCTTTCATGGACAGCATCTGTTTGAATCTCCCAGTGGCCATATTTAGATGTCATGGGTTAAAATCCTAGCTAGTTGATCCCAACACTGGTTTGATAGGTTTTTTTTTTTAACCTAGATAAAGAGTACACATTGCAGTTTTGTTGTTTGGTCTTTTAAATATCATGAATATTTAACTGGATGAATCCTGCAAATAACATCTGCAAACGTTCAGTACTTACAAAGATTTAGAGGTCAAGGTGTTTTCAGAAAATAAAGTGCTGAATATTTTGAAAGGAAAGTGATTTTTAGAAATTCGTAAGTAAAAGACAGCATGTAATCAGAACATAAATAAATCAGTCACATTAATTCATATAATACTTGCTGAACTTCACGGGTTTCTTGTAAGGTAACAATGTTTTTGCCAGACAAGGGTTGTACCAAATTATGCCAAGCTTGGTGATTTTGATGACAGTGGTCTGCTTGTGTCAAGTACAGTGCCTCTTCAGAGAAGGGCTGTGAGCCTTCGCTGCTGCTCAGAAGTTAGGGTTCCTCTGATCCCACAGCTATGCACCTGGCACACCCCAGTGCTGTGGCACACCCCAGTGCTGTGGCACACCCCAGTGCTGTGGCACACCACAGGCTTGTCACCTGCTCATGACAATTGTACTAGGAGCTGCATTGGAGAAGAGATCTTTGCACTGCAGGTTCATAGTTCTAGCTCATAGGAGCCACCAATGAGCCACGTACATATCTACATTCTGTAGAAAGATTTTCATGAACTGTTCCAAGCCACAGACTGAGTTGGCGATAAGGGTGAAGAGGCCTTCATGTTTGTATATACTCTTCTTCCTGAAAGTTTCCTACTTTAAATAGGAATCTAAGACTATTTTAAGGACAGATAAAGATGTTCTTATCTATTAATTCTGCTTTGTTTCCCATCTTTTTTGGTGTACTGCTGTGACGCAAAGTTAATTAGCAATATAAAGCTTGGGGGTTTTGGTGGTTGGTTTGGGTTTTTTTCACAGAAGAGGTAATTTTGCTAGTATAAGATTTTTTGTTTAGATTATATCTCAACTCTGAACATAGAAATATATGTGATCTTTAGTTGAATTCTGTAGAACAGCAGATGAATAATTAAATTGCTTTTTGTTACTGGTTTATTAAACATTTTGTTCACTTTAAGAGAAATGACACTGTTCCCTCTCTAAATTGTGTGATGAGTTTAGTTGCATATAAGATTTTTACTGTTTCAAGGGCCAGGCTAATTTATTTGTAAAACCTCTTTAAATAAGGAAATTCTATCTTAAGCATAGGGTGCCTTTCTGTTTGCTTTAAGTAAAGTGGCAAGTGTATGACAGATTGCTTTGTGTTTAGCAGCTATGGAAGAGCCTTAATTTTTTTAAAACCCCTTTTCCTTCCCTGTGATCCTTTGCAGCTCACAGGGTAGTCCAATGTGAGCAACATTTGCCATCTGCAATTTAACACTGAAGTCTTGTAAAGTATCAGATGTGTATAGTCATGGTTATGAGCACCTGAAGTAACCATTAAATCAGCCCCCAAACTTCTAAATGTTATATTAAAATTATTTTTAAAAACAAACCCTAAGAATTTCATTATAGACAGCTATTCGTGGACTTTGATAAATAATTAAATAAAAATTTAAAAAATAACAGAGCCCCGTGCATACATTTGTTTCATTCATGTTCTACACTAGAAAAGATGCAGAAGAAAAGTTGGTCTTCAAACTTCATTCTTAGGGATGCTGCTCAAAGCCTTAGAGGGAAGGGAGTCTGTAATTTTCCTTCCAGTACGAATCAGGTAAGTGCTCACAAATGCACGCACACATTTCCATTTCTTAGCACCTGGTAAAGGGAACTTTCCTTCAAACCATACAGTGCATGAATTCAGGAAAAGAGCAGACGAAATAAATTATAGCAACTTTCCACATCATCTGGGTTGATGGCTGTTACCACTAGCAGCTTGGGGTGGAGAACCATTGGAAGAAGGAGATTATATGGAAAATGGACTAGTGAAAGATATGGGATAAAAAGCAACCCTTTGGGAAGACCTCCTTTTTGGTATTTTGCCATTACATTAACTAATGGAGTTTAGTGGTTTCCTTCCTTCACCATAAACAGACACACACGCATAAACACACATGTATATTCAGACTTCTAAAGGAGAGGGAGGAGAAGTAACAGTTTTCTTTGCAATAATTCAGAGCATATGGTAAAAAAATATTGTTTGTTATAGCTCATGGGCTTATGATGTTTAAATTAAAATAGATTTTCCTAAATAAAAATAGTCTTTATGACATACGGCTATTAAAATGGTACCGTTCTGTTTCTCAGCATTGTTAAAAAGTCATGTTTTATAAATGTTTTATACCACCTTGGATTTCTGGCTGGCATTCAACAGAACTGAAACTTGCCATTCAGAAATTTAAAAAAAAGACAGCGTAGATAATAGGGTATCTCCATAGCCCATTTACAGCTTCTTAGTCTTTCCACTTTGAGGATTATTATACTTCCTTCATAATTACTTAACTTTTCCTTTTTTTGTTAATTTTTCCTTGTATGAATTTTTTTAACTCTGTACATTATATAAAGAAAAATCATCGAAGAACAGTTAGCTGTGAAATGATGGAAGGGAATGTTCTTGATGATGTCAGCTCTCGTTAAAGTTGAGCAGATTGTTTCCACAGCAAATATCTAACAAAGCAGAAATCCAGGTGCTTTCCTACTCACCTTTCCTTTTTTACTTCTAAGTTTGATTTTATTTTCTCTTGAAAAATTAATTATTCCTTCATTAATTTGAGGAATACAAAAGAATTGGATAGGTACTCTAACCTTGCCTACACACTTGAGAAGACTATAGTAGATAAAAATAATTCTATAAGATTTTGTGTCCCTGTAAACAACAGTATGTGCTGTAAAAGTACAATAAATAATGAATATAGCCTCTTTCAGTGTTCTTAGGGCCAGAGGTTCAGATGGACTGAATATCTGAAAGTTCCCACTGATTTTAGCAAGTGTTGAATGCAAAGCGTTTCTGTTAAACAGTTGCAGCTTTTAGATTTTTGTATGAATCAATGTTTTCCTATTCATTGTTGGTTTATAAGCAGACTATTAAACATAATAATTGATTTTATAGCTTTAGTTCAATGATAAGAAGATATTTCATCTTACATTTTTATATGCAGTGTGCACATAGACAATATCTTAATGCTTTGCAGTCAGCTTTACAAACAGTAGAATTGAAACCATACAGCAAAAAAAGAGCTGGTATAATTTTAATGGAAATTTTTGAAGTTTGCATTTATGATTCTGGGACGCAACTAAGGACTCTAGCTAGACACTGTAATGCTTGTGAAATGTACTGTTGTTAGAAAAAGATAGAAAAAAGATTCTACTAGAATTCTACTAGGATTCCCAAGTAATCATTAGTCCTGTTCCAACTGACTAATTGAAGAACACCTCCTTTCCTGATGAAAATGTATCAGTGCAGAGGCACTGAACCAGTGGTTCACAAGGCATTCACTTCTCACATAAGAAACTATACATGGGCTCACCTTTTTTTTAGTATAGTATTCTAAATCATCTGAAAATCGATGAGGTGATCTAAAGCTTTGCATTACAGGAGAGCTTTTGGGATTGTGTTTTCTTCCCAGAAGCCTTCTGTGTGAGAGCTAGGTGACACAGAACAAACCTCGGAGACAGAGTTGTTTCCTTCTGTCTTTATATAGAGAGATGGAAACTCAGGTCAAGGGACAGACTGAGGTGTTTGCCAAATATAGCCTTCGGAAAACTCTTTGTCTTGATATGGCAGGTAAGGTATTAGAGTTTCTCAGGCACAGATTTGGCAGGCATATTGGCCCATATAAAATCTAATGTTCATTCAAATGGATTTATAGTAAATTTTTACTCTGCACCTGCCTTTCTGGTTCTTCAATGTGGGAAATCATTTTAAGAACTTAAAGTATGTTGGTTTTCAAAGAATTATTAGCATGCTGCCCTGAGCATTATAATTAGAGTTTGCTATAGACAGGTGATTTTGAAGACTAATCCCCCAAAACTGCCTCTGGCAAATTTTTATTGAGTCTTTGATATCTTCTTGAAGTATGAGTGCAAACAGATCTATTCTTCAATTTTGCAACTGCAGAACCTGCTGACTACAGTTTGCCTAAGCAAAAAGCAATGCAGCAAAACTGTACCAATAAAAGCAAAGGTGGGATACGACCATGCTGGAAAGGTAGACTGGAGTGTTTGGTCAGCGGTGAAAACCGCAAACATGAAACAGGCAGCATGCACTTCTACCCTTCTTTTTTCAAGAGAATAAGCAGTCTTTGAGACAGACTGCTTTGGGCACTGTACGAAAATATGTAGAAGGGATGCTAAACTTTAACAATGCTAGATGATAACCTGCCAGGGAGGAGAGAAAATGGGAAGAAATAAACTGGATGGGCTTCAGAATTCTTTTTCCAGGGGACAGGTTCACAATATGAACTGTTGATGAGGAATTCAGAAAAATTAAAGTTTGGAATCTTGCTGGTAAACTGAGAAACCTGTGAAAACAATTTTGACTTTTCTGCTTTCTTTAATAATCTCTCTCTTCTTTTTTAAGACCCTTAAGGAATATATTTTCTACAAATCTTACTTGAATGGATTTCAAATGTTGAAATCATTTACTTTTGATATAGTACATTTTCCATAATTTTTAAAACCTGCTTAGGTTCACTGGAGAGGTATATACAAAGTGAGATGAGTCTGTTATATGGAAAAAATGAAGAGAGAGATGTATGTGGTATTTAAGTGACTACAGTCATACCGTAACCTAAAACAGTTTGCATTGTAGGTTAAAAGAAAGTTGCTAATCACACAGGGAAATCAGATTTTATGGTGATTTTCACTTAATAGCAAACTGTTATTCTTAACAGTTTTATAGACCAAATTATACACAGCATACACTGTATTTTAGAACTCTAAATTGTAGAAGTTTTTTATTTCAACCTTAATTGCTGTAGGAGCTATTTTCACACAGAATCACAGTCAGCTGGAAGTAAACACAGGTCTTTAAATAGCATGCATCTTCAGTCAAGATATTCAAGTAGTTAGCTGTGGTTTTAATCACAATGAACTTGAATCATCATTTATTATGTTTTTATGTTAATAATTTGTTCCCTTAAAAAATCAGTCTGTATTTCCATGAAATGGTGCTAAATAGTTACCGTTTTTCCTTCACTGAAAAATGATAGCTTCTTGAAGGTATGGCATGCATCAGGGATACTGATAAGAAGGAAATGTTATTTTGACTCATTTTGTTTATATAAATATACGGTAAACAAGAATTTTGGTCTATTTTAACAAAACAAATACTTAAAAAAAACACAATCCGCTAAGTAAATAATAGTTTCTTAATTAAGTCTAGTTTAAAGTTAGTTACTAATATTGGACTTGTACACAAACTTCTTTTTAATTCTCATAGTAATATACCAGCATAGCCTATTGATGAAAATTACTTTACCAATTGGTAAAGACATCCCATGCATCGCATGTTGCTTGAATTTCTGTTAATACAGGTATTATTCTCTGTTAAAGCAGCAAACCAGAAATAACAATAACAAATTGTTCTCGTAATGCCATAAACCTCCAAAAGTATTAGGATTAAAAATTCAGTCAGGTGAAAAGGCTAATCAAACATTCCTATATAAGAGACCAGATCCTGTTTTAGCATATGATCATGGTTTATTGTTTGGGGAGGGTTTCCAGACAAATGCATAATATGTTTGCAAGTCCAACATTATAATGCTGTAAAATAATTTTTCAAGTATTTTGTATGTCAAAGGCAGTTTGAACCTTAATTGACAACCGACCTGGATTAGTTTATAACATCTCAATTAATGCTTCTATTTGTATTTTACAGCCAAGAACCTGATTGTGGTCATATAACTAAGGACATTCACTATATTGCAGGTGGAAACTGATTTTTTAATAAAGAGCTATACTTGCACATCTACTTTCATTAAAAAATAGCTTGCAAGATTTCTGTTTCACAGAATGTTCTGTACTTGCTTTTAGCATATGATGTGTACATACTCATTTTCCATGTGTGCACATATAGAAGTAGTCTTGGCATAAAAATGCATTTTTAAAGAACAAGCTGTAGGGATTTAGTTGTGTGTATGAACAACTCTTCATTGCATAGCTTAAAGAAAAACATACATTTATGTAGACGTAAATCATAGCAACAGATTTACACGAATGCCTTAATTCTCCTCTAGTCAAAGCTGCTTTGCACAGCTTTACTTCCTACCATTGCTGTAACTGAATGATTAAAGCAATTTACCTCCCACTAAACCCAGTGAGGAGCACTCCTGTGCTTAATGCACACAGTGATGGCACAGACAGTACAACTACTGAGGAAGGGGTGTGACAAGATCCTCCCTGCATCTCAATCATGGTAGCCTGCTGCAATGACACTGTGATTGATGGCTTTGCTACTATACACTGGGAACTAGCCCAGATTTGTGGGCAAAGTAGTAAACAATGGGCATCTTTGTGTGGGTTTTTTCCTTTCTTGTTGAGCCATGCTTAACTTTTTCTTGTGTACTGATTGGGCCTGGGAAGTGTTGGACAGATTTAGATGAAACAAAGTCTTTAATTTTAAATAGAATCATCATGGATTTTTTTTTTTTCTGTCTCTCAATATAATCAAAGCTAAAATCAACATCATCTTTTTGAGTTGGGGAGGGGGGGGAAAGCAAAGCATACTCTTGACTTAATTATTTGTGCTTCCCCTGGATTTTGCTCGGTAGTAATACTTCTGAAATTTTGTGCGAGAATTTAGTTCATCTTTAGATTTTCTTCTGACAATCTAAAGTTTGTAATTCAGCAAACTGCTCGATAAAGACCAGGAATAAGTTGTTCCTGTGACCATTTTTTTGTCTATTTCTGTCTGCAAAACAAAATCTACAGAATTGCATCAGAATATTGTTTCATAATGTAGTGTACTGGCTGTAACCTCCCTGTTTGTTTTGTGGTTTTCATTGTTTAATTCACTGCAGTGAAACTTTATCAACCTAAAGACTTTGTCATCCTGTGAGTGTTTGGACTTGTGGAAGCTTCTATCATTGCAGTATATTACGGGTGGAAGTTTGGAATATTTTTCAGATAAACAAGTAGGTTCACTCACTGTCATGTAAGTGTCATATAAAATGAAGTAAACCAAAGTGTGAAGCAGCAGATGTGGTAACAGATCAAAGTCTTTCAGTAAAGGGAATTCTGGAATAGTATGGTTGCATTATATTTCTAATGCCAGGGTCATAGCAAATTCCTTTAGCAATAGTGAAAGAGGAGAAAACATTGCTCTTTGTCAATGTATCCATAGGATTAGTTTTAGCAGCCTCTGCATTAGCAAGAAGGAAATAACGTAATGTAGAGTTCTGAGTAAGCAAACAGGTCTGGAGGCCAATTGAAGTATACCACAGGCAGTATCTTTTTCTTGGGGATAAAAACACATGCGTTGTGGTTTATACTTCTGCTTGTATCCAGGCTAGCTCAAGTATCTCTGCTCAGTAATGTCTTGTACTCAATAGACATAACCATTACAAGGAAATGTAGTGCTTTTCTAAATATTTGAGTAGTTTATGGTCAGAGGGATCTAGATCCTAGTTTTGGAAATACTTTTTAATGGTTTGAAGGACTTTTGAGAGTCACTAGGTTTTACTTCAAAATAAATAAGCTTTTTTGCAAAGTTGATAAATCAGAACTAAGATTAGAAAGTGAAATACCTCTCATTGTTCTCCATAGAAAAAGAAGGGCAAAATAATTTCAAAACATAATTTTATTCTAGTTTTTTCGCTGTTGTCAAGTTTACTACTAACAAAACCAACAGGGCTCTTTAATCATGGTATTACTGTCTATGGTAATGTCCCAAGAGACTGCTGAACACAGGCTGTCTGGCTGCTTTCTGCTCTTTATTTAGAGCATATCTGTGTATGATTATTTTGCAGTTACTGTCATCAAATTTGAGGTTCAGAAAGGAAAATTCTTCTTAGCACTGAAATATTAATAGTGCAGCAATGACTGTAACTCAACTTGCAAACATTTCCTGTTTTTTTCTTGGATTTTTCTGAATGTATCATATAGAGGAGAAAATCGCAATATCTTTGTCTTTCTAATGCTAACCTTATACTTTCCTATACTCACTCCTGCCAGATGTTCCCCAACCTACCTTAGAACTGTAAATTTAGCAAGTGGAGAGTTGTGAAAAATATTAGTAATTACACTGTCTTGTATTTCATACTTGTGTGTGACTTCTGCTCTCTTCCTCCCAGTTCCTTTTTTTCCTTCACCTTCATTTTTTTGTGTAATATGAGCTTTCTAACGAGGGTAGTAGGTTATGATTCTGTTTGTTTCACTAGAATATGGATATAATCTAAAATTCTATGGACTCAGATGCTCATGGGAGTTGCAACAGATACTTGCCAATCTGGATGCATACTTGTGGCAGTCTTTTAGTTACTAGCATGAAAAATATATTTCATGTGCATAGATTTTATTCAGTCACTGTTTTGTTCCATGAAGCAGTAATTTTCCACCATAACATTTAGCTCTGTACTGTATTTCCTTTATTCTCGATAATCCAGGTGATTGTGGTGGGTTGACCCTGGCTGGACGCCAGGTGTGCACTAAAGCCATTCCATCACTCCCCTCCTCAGCCGGACAGGGAGGAAATACAGTGAAAGGCTCTTGGGTTGAGGTAAGGACAGGGAGAGATCACTCACCAATTATGTCATTGGCAAAACAGAGTCAACTTGGGGGAAACTAATTACCAATCAAATCAGAGAAGTTAAATGAGAAATTAAATCTTAAAATAGCTTCCCCCCACCCCTCTCTTCTTCCCAGGCTTCACTTTACTCCCAATTTCCTCTATCTCCTCCTCTCCAAGAAGCTCAGGGGGACAGGGGATGGGGATTGCAGTCAGTTCATCACCTGTTGTTTCTGCTGCTCCTTCCTCCTCAGGGGAAGGGCTCCTCACACTCTTCCCCTGCTCCAGTGTGGAGACAGTTCTCCACAAACTTCTCCAACGTGGGTCTCTCCCACAGTTTGCAGCTCTTCATAAACTGCTCTAGTGCGGGTCTCCTGCAGGGTCACAAGTCCTGCCAGCAAACCTGCGTGGGCTCCTCTACCCACGGGGCCACAGGTCCTGCCAGGAACCTGCTCCAGCGTGGGCTTCCTACGGGGTCTCAGCCTCCTTCGAGCACCCGCCTGCTCTGGCGTGGGGTCCTCCCCGGGCTGCAGGTGGGTCTCTGCTCCCCCATGGGCCTCCCTGGGTGCAGGGCACAGCTGCCTCACCATGGGCTGCCCCACGGGCTGCTCCCGCACCTGGGGCATCTCCTCCACCTCCTCCTTCACTGACCTCGGTGTCTGCAGAGATGTTTCTCTCACATGTTCTCACTCCTGTCTCTCCAGCTGCAGTTGCTGTTGCACAGGTTTTTTTCCTTCTTACATATGTTATCCCAGAGGCACTACCACTGTCCCTGATGGGCACCCTGGCCAGCGGTGGGTCCGTCTTGGAGGTGGCTGTCATTGGCTCTGTTAGATATGGGGAAAGCTTCTAGCAGCTTCTCACAGAAACCACCCCTGTAACCACCCTGCTGCCAAAAACCTTGCCAGGCAAACCCAGTACAGCAATCTACATTAAATGTCTTTTCCTGTCCTAGGCTCAGCAAAATTAAGACCCAAATTAATGATTTTTGAGGCCCATTCTACTGAGTATGGCTCTATTCACTTTTGAAATTTGCTGAAAGACATCACCTGCAGAAGCCTGCATTACTATGAAATCATGCTGCACAGAAGGGCAATGGGCAGGTATCTATTCATGGCACGTATAAATTTGTTGAGTCATCAATGCTGCTCTTTTTCAGGGGAGGCAAATGTCATGTTTCTTTAAAGGTGCATTTCTTAAAACACATCAGTCTTTTGGGGAGTTCTGGTGGGCCTTGTACAGAGATGAGTTCGTACATCTGCAGAGAAAAGGGTATAGAAGCCATAGGACAATGTAGCTTAGTAATTTGGTTGAACATCCGCTATATAAATGATATGAAGCCAAATAATTTTTCAGGTTAATTCAATATAACATTGAAAAGAGTGTCAGAGAGTGGAACACACTCTCAGTGTATTTTTTTAATGGTGCTACATCCTTTACAGCTCAACATAATTAACCTTTTATGTGCCTGCTTCCTTCATGTAGGACAATGACTATAAAAAGAAGATTGTTTAAGTTTTATGAATACGGGTGTGGGTGGAGATGGAACTGATGGCTTTTTATTAAGATGGATATTTTCTGGAATCACAGAATCATGCAAAGGAAACCTAGTATGAAACGAAATTGCCTGAAAACCCTCATATATATGTTATATAAGTTATTATTCTCTGCACTTTTCTTCCGTTTGTGGTACTATAGCACTTTGTTGGAAGGTGTGTTTTGTTCTATTAAGAAAGTTAGATTGATGTTGAAAAGAACCTATGGGTGTTTAATAAACCTTCACTATGAATTAAAATTACACCTTGAGATAAAGTATTAATCGCTTTTTAATTATGATTTCAATTTACATAAATTGTTGTCTCTTCATAAAACTGTCGTGTTCAGACTATTGTCTGTGCCAGCATCTGAATATATTGTTAACGTGCCAAGTGGAAGCACACACATGCTCCATGAACTGAAGTTTGCTTTGAAATACCTGTAATTAACCAGTTCAAGTTTCATTACTCTGTATATTATTGAAATTTTTAAAATAGAGATTTATTTAGATGATTCATCAGTCCTTCCCCTTTCAACCTTAGATGTCTAAATTCCAGGATTTTTAAAAGCTCCAGATGGAAACTGTCATAAACAGGCAGCACAGGCCAAGAGTTAATATAATGCTTCCAGTGGGACAGCAATTGTACCCCTCCTTCTGACAGGTGTGCCATTAACAGTTTTTCCTGCCCTCGTTTGCAAGAAAAGAAGAAAAGGTGGAGGAGAAAATTTTAACCACTCCAAATATACAGTTCTTCTGAACTGCGTACCTGAAAAGCCCATTTATCTTTCTGAGGAGCTCAAGTGAAGGTAACAAAGGTATTTCATCTTCCATTCCTCAGCTGAAATAGTTAATTGTAACACCAGGGATCCAATCCTGCTGATATTGCCAAAACTCTATGCAAATAATCAGCATTCACTGTGAAGTTTCTCACCTTCCTGTAGAAAAAACATTAAAAATACACAAAATGTGCTTTTTTTTTCATAAGCAGGGGCAATCCTCCTTACTGTGTTTAATAGGAAACTTCAAAATAATGGTATTTTGTTGATGAATTTTGTCAAATGGAATTTTGTCTGTAGTTTGTTGTAACCTGATTTCTCATGTTTCTAATTTTTCTTAGTTTTTGACCCTTTTAAGTATTTTAATAATTAAACCAATATAATTCTTTTTTCTCCTTCTTCATAATTCCAATGCAATGTGATGATGAAATTTATTGTGTAAATCTCAAAAAGCTGTGGATGCTTCAGTGTTTAGAAGGTTAGGGTGCTGAGGATTTGATTTATCCAGGGTACGCAGTAGACATTTGTGACCACTGCATTTGCTCATGTGCTAGAAATTCGGACACTAAAACTTTCACTGGTGCATTTAAAATCTGTTGTGTTGTTTTGGACTGAAATGCAACAAAAATATCTTTGATCTGCATATTAATTTCTGACTAATTATTGTTTATGGCTGGCAGACTGACAGCTGGAAATTTAATTTCTTCATAGATGTATGTTGTGGAAATTTGAAGAGTACTTTTTTTATTAATTTATGTATTATGTTTGAAAGGATTCTTTTCTTTGCATCTGCTATAAACTCTTTTTCAGATAAAGCATTGTTTACCACCTCCTCTGTCTTTTGTTTTCTGTTTTGAAATAATACCTTGAGGAGCTCACAGAAGAAGCTTTTACACCTGGCAGAATGAATTCTTGACAATAATCCATGTATAAGTGGCACAATTGGTCAAAGGGATGCTGCTGCGCAGTGCAAAACAATGACCAAATAACACATTGCCAGGCAATACTACCATGATCACCTGATAAAGATGCTAGGAGATTCATAAAAAAATGAGCAAACTGATCTCTTGCTAGCCTTCTGACTAATAAAAAGGAAAGAATAACTGAGGAAAGTGGAAGCAGAAATTGAAGTCTTTCTTCCAGAGCATGAGGGTTATACAGAAGGGACAAGGGCTCCTTAGTGATTCTGAGGGAAACTTCTGAATGCTGAAGACTGCTGGTGAAAAGACTCGGGGAATCGATTCAAACATTTATTCAGGTTCTATGGATTGTACTAGCTAGTAAAGGTGGTCATCTGGAAACCACTAAACCTTATTTTATATTGCTTCCCATTGTCCAAAAAATAAAAAAATAAAAAAATTGAAAACCCTTACTTTCCTTTGGAGAAGGTCATGAAGGATCCTCTTTAGTTTTGGAGTCTGGGATAGTGTATTTCTCTGAAATGGCAACAACAAGAGAGACTTTATGGTCTCTTCAAACCAGTGAGGCCAAGGAAAAAGGGATTTGCTTGTGATCTTTGGGTGAGAGAGATCTAAATTTTGTGATGCAGTTACAAAAGGGATATTAGTATTTGGGCTGTAGGAGAAATGCAGTAGTAGTAATGGTCACTGACAACCTCATTTGGAGGATCCTTTAATTAATTTCTCACCTAGAAGAGCATAGTAATATTGTTGTCTTGTGACTTTGTCTCGATAAGCACTAGATTCTTCATCAAAGGTACTGCACAGTCTACTTAAATTACTGTAACTTGGTCTCAAATGAAAACACCAACTCTTGGGGTAGGCAAGAAGTTGCTGGCCAGAGGCAGGTATTGTCAGTGTGCAATTGAAAAAGGTGCTGAGACTCAGAACCTTGATTCACTGTTTTCCAGTATCTGAGCAAAGCCGATCTCAGCTGCCCATTTGTTTCAATGATCTTAGAAAATGCCACCCCAAATTGTTTACTCCAGTCTTCTGCTTTTGATTTTCAAATCTCAAGGTGTAAAGGAAATTAAAAGTGTGAAGGCAGGAAGCAAATGTGTAGAGGTGTAAACCACTAGTTTTGGTTTGCACCAATTAAGTTTGTATACTGGGAAACATACATTTGTTTCTACTGCCTGTACCACAGGCCAGAGGTAGGCTGTTTAGCTGGGTGGGTAAATTCAGAAGTATCCAGCACAGTTTACTAGAACTCACCTGAGAATGCTGCTTGAGACTTCCGTAACATCTTCTTTTGCAGCTAGTGGCATATTTCTTGTATTGCACAATACAGCTGGGCAGAGAAGGTTCTTGCTGGCTCAAAACAGTTTAAGGTTGTGTGTTGTCATGCTGTGGTCCTCTACTGGTACATCCTTAAAGAACTGCACTGTGTGAACTTGCTGGCTTTTGTGACCAGTAGTTTTGGCAGTTGTGTTTTCAAGCATAGTTTAATATAAAGAATGCGCTGTAGATTTAACTGCTGATAGAAACAGAGAAACAATAATCTTTCTTAGGTGCTTGTAGGAGGAAGCATAAGAGATTTTTTTGTGACCCCTCTCGTCATCACCATACTAAGCTTTTATTAAGAGAGTGTAATTATTTCTTCTGAAATGTTTAATTCTATTTCCATTGAACCTTTTTATCACATAATCTCTGCTATTCCTCTATTCTTTTATTTACATTCCTTTAGATTCCAGTACAATTCTAGACTATCTAACAGTCAGTAAATGTTGTTTGTGTTGTCATAAAGTAGGATTTGGGCCATTAGCTTATTGTTTGGTAGCACAATATGTTGTTTTTCATAGCAGCTTATAGATACATACAGTAAATTTCAGCACTACTTATTGGCTGCAAGTTGATTGTTAAAGATAAGGACATTTGGTACTGAGTGCCTGAAGCCTATACATTTTTAAGTTGACTGACCCCTGAGAAGATGAGCAAGTGTGATCATAGTGAATTCCTTTTATCACTGTCAGTTTAATGACTGTAGATGAAACCTTCATCACTGATGCTGACATTGAGTCTCAAGAGAGATGAATCAAAGTCCATTTCAGATGACTACTCCCAACTATGTTTTGTGAAGACTCACTGCATTTGAAAACCATTGTACCGATCTACAAGTCTTGCTGCTTTAAGATAAATTATTCTCTAGTTTGTAATATTACAGAGACCATAGTGATAGGTTTTTAAAGGGTGCAGATTTTCAGTATATATATATGTTCATTAATACCACGTTAGACTAAATGATCAATATACCAGATAAAGTCACTATTTACTCACACATTCAACAGAGTGAAAAAACCAAAATGGATGAAATAATTTCTAAAGGAGCATACAAGGGAACAGGTGTGGGAGTAACTAACTCTAGTTACAGTGTTATATTTTTAAAAAAGTGTATACAGGAAGAGTAGCAATGAGGTTAATGGAAATAGGGTGCAAAGAGAAAGAGAATATGGATGTATTGTGATTGCAAAGAAGTGCAAGTGAGACAGCTTGGTGGTCAGTAGGTCCCATCCTGGCAATTCTTGCAGCTTTGTTTTGTTCCTTCAGTCCTCATAATAATGTCTGTCACTGTTCTGTTCTCCATACACAGAGGAAAGATTTGCACCTGGAAGAACTTCCTAATTCAGCAGTATCCGTGTCTTAATTCTGCTGGATGTCTTAAGACACACTGGACTGGAGGTTTCTGTGCAGAATGTATGATTATAGGCAAAATTACTTACAGTAGTCTTCTGTGTTGATTATTATGTTGCTGTTCATTGGTGTTGTGCTTAGGCCTGGAGCCTAAGCAGTGAAATCTGCAAGTCCTGCATTTGCTGCTAAAGGTTAGAAAAAGAGACATTGAGAACATCTTAATACATTAATTGTTTCACATGCACATGAGTTAGCAAAGGAGTTCAAACAGCAAAAGGAAGTTTACTTACACATGAAAAATTACAATAACATCAGTTACTGTGGCTCTGTCCAGGGTGTTTGGGCCTTTTTTTGGCTTTGTTTTGGGTTTTTTATAAATGCCATTTGGAGCTATGTTAATTCATTAGAAGAAGTTCTGTGGTAAAAGCAACGCGTGCGTTGCTATCTATATTGAGCCCTAAGTAAATCCATTGTACTAAATCTGAACTTTATTTGCATAAATGCAATCTGACTGAAGCCTATTTAGTAGTTTTACTGTATCCCATGTTATCTGATAAGCTTTCTATATTCCAGTTTAATAAGGCAAACTTTCATTTGAGGAGAAACAGAGTGGTCTGGTTGATCCATATGATTAGGAAGAGAGAGTTGTGACCTGAAGGTATCCAGAGTACTCAAGTATAGAAAACAAACAGAACAATTTATAACAGATTTCATAATTTTGGAAGTCTGATTAATTATTATTTTTTGAGTTGACTGTAGCATGTATTTTCCATAGCATTTAAACAAAATTCCTGTATAAACCAAAGATGTAGCTCTCTGGTTCAACAAGACAAGCAGCAGGCTGTGAACAAATAGAGAATTTAACCCGTTTTTATTTTGTGTTCAAATGTATCGCAAAGAACACTTTTATACAGAAGTGTTTGGGGACTTTTCTATAGGTTACGTACCCACCGTATATAAAAGTTCAGACTTCCCGAGGTTTGTTTTGAACTGAGCTATTGGAAATTCTTCAGTGGGATTACATGTGCTTGTTTACTAAAGATTTACTAAATCAGACAACATTTCAGGGCATGCCAGTTTAGGCCCAAGATGTTTTTTCATTTGTGTTGGCTGGGTTTGTGCATATCAGTGGCATTGGTCATAACTCTATGCACAGAAGGGGTTGCTCACATTTTGGAGACACAGCTAGAGTATGTTTCAAAGCATGTAAATGCTAGGACAGCACATTGAGGCAAATGTTCTTACTGTTTGTTTCAAGTATACTTCTGAAAGAAATAATCCTTTGACATTAAGAGACCGAGGAATTTATAGTAGATCTCATAAAAAATCAGTAGCAGGTTTGGACCAGTTTAGATTTTTCTGGGCAGGAGGAATGGTCTCGGGATGATTTAAAATATCTGAGAAAAGTGCAGAGCAAGAGGAGTTCACAAATATTTATTTGGAAATATTTCTTTGGACCAAAAGAAGAAGATGGGGGAGGGGGGCTAGGGTGTGGAATTGGAGGCTCCAGAAGAAACCCATGAGTGCAAGCTGTAATTATCCTGACCAGCTTCAACTTTTCTGGATGCTTTCCAGGATGAGTTTTAGCTCATGTTTAAGCTATACTGCTTAAAGACACTTTTGAGTTAGTTCAGAGTTACTATTGCTGCAGTGAAAACAAATGGTTGTTTGGTAGTATATCTGGAAGGACGTATTTTCCGTAAGAGGTAATAGAAGATAAATCTCTGCTTTGAATTGTTAGTTTACTTTTATTTTGCACTATATTAACTACTTTGCTTTTTTAAACATTATAGTACATTTAGTTTAAATACAAATACAGTTTCAAGTTGTGGTGGGGTTTTTTTTTTCTATTTGAGGATAAAGAATATTTGAAAAAAGAAGAGTAAACAACCACTTTTTTTTTTTTTTTTTTTTGTACAGGTTTTTTTAAGGACTAAACTCTCTGCTGTATCCTCCTGCCAAGAGTTACAGACCAAAATGTATTTAGTGCCATTTTCTGTTGTCCAGGTTCTGTGGCTTTTGAACTAACCATTTCTCCTTATCTTACGGTGAAATTTTAATGATTGTAGAAGTACTAGAATGATGAGCAGAAACCACAGTAGAAATGAGCTCTAATGACTCAAATTTAAAGTCTAGAAGAAATCAAAATTTATATTAAATATGTATATAATTTCAACATTACTCTTCTTTGGGTTGAGATTCTACCTCAAAATGAGTTTTAATGCAAAATCTACCTCAAAGAAAGTTTTAATGCAATCCAATTTTTGCTGAACACAGACAGTTGGACATAGAGGTTGAGGGGGTTTTTAGTATCACCTTGTCCCCTTAAAAAATACTTTGACATTTATTCTGCTTGGCTGCTATATCTAGTATTCTTCTTTACAGGAGAACTGTGCTTCACTTTGTCTTCACTGTTCTTCATCAGTGTGTCAAAAGAACCACTATTCAGAATGCCCAGATTGATTCAATATATAAATATAATATCCAAAAAAAGTGATGAGTGTCACTGAAATACTTTGAATGGTGATGAGTGCGGGAGATATGGACATACACACGACCAGTATGATCAAGCAATGCCCCTTTATTGAAGGTAAAAAAGCCCTTTGATAGGTTTCTTCTGTGCACGCGAACGGTACGTGGTACAATCCTTATGACTGGACAGTTAGCTTTGTCCACGCACTTCAAGCCTTCTCACAATTGGATAATAAGCGCCACACTCAAATGTCTTTCTCCGCCCAACCCATCTCCTGGAGTTGGTTGCTGAGTTCTTTGTTCTATGTCCTTGCCGAGGCGTGCACATATGTAGGATTGCTCACATGTCCATTATCTCCCAACAGATGAGCTTGTTTATTTTGTTACACAGAAGTAACCTTCGTAGGATAGATTGCTTCTCATGTGCCATACTAAACTACTTTTGAACTGAAACAGTCAAAAACTAGACGTACCTTATCCATTAGCAATTTATTAGCCAGGGTTTTATTCTTTCTCAAATTCAGTATCACACTTCTTTCTTCAGGCTGACTTCTTGTAGGCTGAGAAACTGTTTCCTCTGAGGGTTGGTATTACATTGCTAATCTCGACAGAGAACAAGTGACCTTTGTAATCTTACTGCTCAGAATGCATCTACCTTGAGTGCTCAAATAATTCCAGTGATTTCATGTTACTTACTGACTTTAAGCATGTGAATACATGTTTTTTTTTCCCCTGAAATATAGTATTAAGAGTGTACTGTATGCCCTCAATAGTTTTTCATATACCTTATTCACATTTCCAGCTATAGAGACAGGATGAAAATATGACATCTGTTTAGAGTTTGTCTGCAAAAGTGGGAATGGCTTGTTTTATCTGAAAATGGGTACCACTCTGATGCCTCTTCCTGTTGAGATTCAAGTGACTCTTGTTCTCCAAAATAAGCTTGATTAAATATTACTTGACAACTAATGCTTCTGCAAAGTGTTACTGTTGTGTGGTGATAAGTGGTATTTTTGATATTTTAAGAAGTGAGCTCTATAATTTGTTTTAATCTTCTCTCCAAGGCTATGCAAGAGTAATTCTGCAAAAACATTTCTTATACTTTTAGTCATAATGTGTAGCTGAAGGAAATATATATCTTAATTTCAAAAGAATCTAATTAATAAAACATTTTTAAAACAAAAAATATAACTAATCAAAATAATTAGAATGTACAATAGCAAAGTGTGGTTGTTCAGTGATACATATTAGCTAGAAAAAGAATAATTATGGTTTTTCTGAAACTAACTGGCAAAACCCAACTGTGCTCATGTTTTATTAAAAGCCATTTTCATTGCATTGGCTGTTTTGTCTGAAAAGTAATTTATATTTCCATCTACAAGTACTTATAAAATTCTGTAGATAACTTCCAGTTGTCAGTATTTTTATGCTATAAACTTTTCCTTGGTATATGCTGAAAAACTGTATGTCAATTAAACATGCTTTAAATATCTGTCTTTGTTAACTTACAAGATTGTTGCACAATGTGTTAATGAGATTTGCTAAATTATTTTCTGCCAACTTACTTTATTTTGGCTCTTCCTCTATGACCTTTTACAACCAGATTTCTTCACATTTCTAGTATACTGGTTATTTATAGTTCCAGCTACAGCATAACTTCCAGTTAATGGTGAAGTACATAAATACAAGTTCTAAATCAGAAATATAAAATGGCAAAGCTGGGCCCAGTCCTGATCCATGCTAGATTTCAAGCACAGTTCAAAAGCAGTGAACAATTTAGCAAGGAGGTATAGAACAAAAATGGTGAAGAACCAGAATGGGTTACCTAGTGAAGCTGTGGAACATCCAGTTCTGCAGACTTGTGTCAAAGAAGTTCTTGCTCTCTTATGTCCACTTTCAAACAGTACTGAGCTTACCCTCCATGACGTTTTGGCAGAGATTAATTTTCTGTCTCCTCTGATGTAGTAATAATTTGGGAAGTCCCAGCATCCCTGGGATAAGACACTATCATGTATAATTTTAGTCGGAGACTAGAATCTAGTTCTTTGTAGAACTTTAGACAATTCCAGTGGTGTTTGTAGTCAGGCAAGCTAAACCATCTGTCATGATCTTTATCCCTTGCACAGAGCACAAATATTGAGGATCTCACCTGAAATCCATTAAGACTTGATCAGTATGCTTACCTTAGGTGGCATGTATCTAAACTAGTTTCTCTATTTCTCCTGAGAGGCTGGGCAGAGGAAGAGGAGGAAGCTAATTTTTTAGAGTTTATGTCCAGTAGATGTTGCTCTCTTTGTTTTCCAGAAATATTCTCCTTGGGTATCTCACTGACCAGTCTCAAGATGAGACCAGTAAATGGAAACACTTCCAGACGTTCATCTCTGAAATTAAGCCAAGTTTTTACCTCATCAATTTAGAAACAACTTATGAAGCAGGCTTATTAAGGCATGAATATTAGCATGAAAGTGCTTAAAAAAAAATGTTATATTGCTGCATCACTGCTGGAGGATTTTTAAAGTTGATGGCATAGAGCATAACTGATCCTTATTTAGTCAGGAAGACAGATTGTGTGACCTTGTAGAGACCTTCCAAGTTTCTGCTTTCTGGAAAAGTGCATAGAGGAGTTACCTGGATCCGGAGTACACTGCAGGAACACAGATACATGAACATAATATGATAGTTCCCATACCAACTCTTCCTTCACTGATGGCAGATCTGTGTTTGCACTGACCTGGACTTTTGTTCCCAAGGCTTGGAGCCCAGTAGTGCTGGTAAAGACAGAGGTGAAGAACATGTTGAGAACCTCTGCCTTCTCAGTGTTGTTGGGGACTGATTTACCTCTCCTGTTTAACAGCAGGCTGGTATTTTCCTTCTGTTTCTGCTTGTTGTTTACATACCTTTATTGTACTTTTTGCCATCTCTGGCCAATGCGAATTCAAGCTGAGCTTTTGCTTCTCTAACTGCATCTCTGCACACCCTGGCAATGCCCTTGTAGTTCTCAATGGGTATTCAACTGTTTTTCTATCTCTGGTACACATCTCTCTCCTGATTTTGAGCAGAATCAGAATCTCGCATTTAAGCCAAGGGGATCTCTTGCTCTGTCTGCTTCCCTTACTTTTAAATGGGATGAAGCGATTTTATGCTTCCAGGAGAGTGTTCTTAAAAAATGCCCAGACCTCACTAACTCTTTTATCCTCCATGGAAGTTTCCCACAGAGTCCCTCCCAGCTGAGCTCTGAGCAAGCTGAAGTTTGCTCTTCTAAAACCTCTGTCATAGTACTAACCTTCAGCATGCTCAGTAGGATCCCAAACTCCACAGTACTGTGATCACTGCAGCCCAGGATATCACTAAGGTATTACAAAAAATTTAAAACAGAAGGCATAATCATGAAGTCTCTTATTTTAGGATGAGCATTTGAAGTTTTCTTGATTAACAGTTGCTGCTCGCTGCTTCCCCCCCCCCCCCCCCCCCCCCCCTTTTTCCTCCTTTTTTCCCCAGGGATGAGTACTTTTTTCTGGGTATGGGTATTCAAATTCAGTCCATCTCCCTATTTAAATAAAGTGAAAATTAACTATCTACGAAAGTATAAGGATAACATACTTCAGACTAGAAGCTAAGTGGTATTTATGATGAGATCACAGCCAGAATAATATTGCTTTAGCTTAATAAGGCTGGATTGAATCTTTCCTTAATTTCTTTAATATAGTGCCATTTTTGGATGATAAGAAGCCAGTTTTCCATTCATTTTCTCTGTGTCATCTCTGGTATATCAGAACCATTTCTAAAGGAAATAACGGAATCTCAGAGCATACTACTGTCTTGAGTTCATCAGATGTATAGAAATAGTTGTTTAAGGTCTTCATATGCAGCTGTATTGTAGATTAGTTGCAGAAAAATAATTTGAGGGAACAGCATATCTTTTTGGGTAGCCTTTCTTTCTTCAGGTAAAAAGTCATCCGTTCTGTAAGCAGACCCATTCTTTTGACTTAAGTGACTACACACAGTGATACAATGAACAATTTTCCCTATTAGGGCTTCAGATCTCAAAGGATATAGAATCTGATTTTACCTGATGAGAAAATATAAGCTGAATAAGAAACTGAAATAAAATATCTGTTTTGAGAAGGTTACTTGTATGTATGCTTCTGATACTCTACCAAACTGCATTTTTGGTGATTTCATCTCTGTATTTTACACATATGGCTTGCTGGTGAGCTGTTTGTTTATACCATGAAACAGCTTATAAACTAGCTTTTCATTTTATTGACTTAAATGAGCTGGGTTTCAAACTCTACAGATAATTAGATGATGACTAGAAAAATACATTGTTTCTTTTCTGACTTTTTAGTCACTTTTAAGCTGTGTAGTGTGTGCTCAGAAGTAAACATCAATGTATAAGAAGCACAGCTGCAGTTTGTAGGCATAATACAATAAAATAAAATCTTTACATGGCTTTGAACCAGTGCCCCTGTTTGTTTTACTCCAGTCCATCATGGGACCTGTATTTCTTCCCAATAAATAAGATAATTTTAGAAGCTATTTTCACAGTGAGAAATCGAAAGTTGTAGCACAGGTGTTTCTATGGTTTTGATGGAAGGAAGGAATATATAGCCTTGAAAACTTTAATTCCACCTGCTTACAATATAGCTTTGGGATACAATATAAAAGAGTAAAGTTGCTTGGCTCAAGCTCTTCTAAAGTGCTGGGGTTTTCTTCCTGATATTATTGGTGCTCTGTTGTTCGTGTACGTGTGCATATATATGTTTCTGGATTCATGAAGGAGAAGAACTTCTTTCCCTGCTCAAACCTTGTGTAAAAATAATTATATACTTAATAGAAAGCTAGTGGAAATTTTAAAAAAAGCTGTCTCAGCAAAGACAAGACTCCGTAAGATGCGTATGGATCAGATAGACATATTTTAAAAGTTGGGTAAGTTGTAATATTAGTTCTCATATCAATTTTCATAAGGAGACTGCATCTTATTTTTTTTAAGAATACAAATGTAAAGTGAGAGTACCTTTGCAGATGCATATCTTCTACATCAAGGTATGTTTATGAGGTTGTAGAAATGTGATACTAAACATGTACATACATTTTATGATTTTTGTGTGATTTTGAAAAAGAAAAGGAAAAAAGAAGAAACAATTTTTCATTATGTTTTTTGTTGTAAGTACTGTAGAATTTAGTAAGCACCTCTGTGGAATTATTAAACTGATGAATTCCATGGTGTGAATTAGGTTTTGTGTATTTGCAAATCATTACTGTAGAATGGATTTATTTTGGTCTCTGCCTGCATCTACAGATACATAGCAAAGTACGGGCTCTTCTGAATTCTTTTGTTGGAGCGGCTCTGTCTTGAAATCAGATTAGGTACATATGTGTTTTGATTTGAGATCATACAACATTTAAAAGACGCAAGTTTATGCAAGCTGTGTATTTTTCTTTATTAAGTTGATGACTTGCTTCTGCCATGTGGGGACTTTCAAGCATGCAGTTCTCTTGGTACTTGAAGGAAGTAAATTAAATGGTTGTCATATTGCATTTTCCAATCTTGCTATTAATGGCAATTATACATGCCTATCAAAAGCCTAAACTTAACTTTTAAAATAGAGTTTTAAAAAATATAGTTGTCTTTCAAAAAATAATGTAGCAGGTTGGTTTTGTTTGGCTTTTTTTCTCTCCAGGGATATCAGATGCAGAATGAGATGGACAGGCTTCTGATGACTATCACTCCAATCTGTCATTTCTGCAAATCTACTTGTATGGCCTGTTGTAATAGAAGTGAATTCTGGTTACAGCTCAGTTCCAGTGTATTTCCAACTTGTGAAAAGTGGATTTCCTCATATCAGCTAGATCATGTGCTTTGTGCTGCAGCAGGATTACACATGTGCTGCTGTGAAATGTGAAATCAGAGCAGAGCTAGACCTCCCCTGAGAAACACAGGCTATAAATTGTAAAACCTTTAAATGAAGGGCTAGAAGAAAAAGGCTTGCCTTAGGTTAGGGTTAATTGGTTTTGGTACAAAGAGTTTTATGTCCATAACTTACTGTCTGTCTATCTGTCCTCTTCCTGATTTCTCTAATGTTGTTTTGCTTTGGGGCAAGTTTGTATTTGTTTTTCCTGACAGTGATATGGTTGAAGTTGAACTGTTCTTTAGCTGCTATGAACTTGAACTTATTTACTCAATATTTATCAGATCTTTGCCTTGAATGCAGATTCAGGTTTTTTCCTAAAAAGTTTATTTTCTGAGTTAAATTTCTTCCCCTCTTCTAACTTTCTCTGTTTCAAAGAGTAGGACTTTTCTCCTTTCACATTAACAAGCCACATTGTTTTACGAATTTCTTGCAAAATTCAAGTACTGTAAATTTTACTAACACAAACCATAAAATGGCAGAAAATTGCCTAAAAAATAGCAGTTCAACCAAATATTGGTTAAAACAAATAACTTCTAGGGTCAGATGTGCTGGTAGTATAAAACAGGACAGCTCTGTTTTGTTCAGTGTGGTAATACTTGGACAATTCACTCTGTGGTTGAATGGATTCTTTCCATGAACCCAAGAAACCTGGAAGTGTTTTTCAATCTAAAACAGTCAACCAGTCTGAAACAAACAAATCAATAAATAGGGTTTTTTCTTAAACTTCAGTTGCCTTGGCAAAACTCTGCCCTCTGACAGGTCCACTTAAAAGCAACTCAAGCTTGCTGAGAAACATGAGC
This sequence comes from Athene noctua, assembly GCF_965140245.1. Taxonomy (NCBI): domain Eukaryota; kingdom Metazoa; phylum Chordata; class Aves; order Strigiformes; family Strigidae; genus Athene; species Athene noctua. The sequence continues at coordinate 10,725,439 of NC_134045.1, forward strand.
TCTTCTGCGTAAATTAGCAGGCTACCCCACAACATTTAAATAAAATGATGCCAAAAGAGGTCAGATCTCTCTTGGTGCTGTAGTGACAGTCCAATAATTTGTTAGAAAAGCACCAAAATGTAATATTTGGGAAATGTTACTGATTGGGCAGAAATCCAGTAAGTCACCATTACTTTGTGCTATGAGCCAGAATTATCCATTATCATCCCTTGAAGTCAAGGTCTGTTTAATTTTGACTCACTGAAGTTGTCCCAACATACTAAAACTGCAACATGTTAAAAATGTAAAAGATTCCTGAACACAGCTCCATATACAATGAAAATATATTTGTAACTACCCTGGATCTGATACCTCACTTTTTTTGCACTTTGAGATGGTTTTGGGGAGAGCTGTGGTGTTGCAATCCAGGCTCAAGGTTAAGAGCTGGAGTTCTGGAAAGCTCATCTCTACAAGAGTGTCATGGAGAGGTGTCACTATGCCCATGTGGTCACGGGAGTCACTTCTGCTTAATACAGATGAGACAGAGCAGAAACAGACTGTAAGTGGGTTGACAGCAAAGTGGGAATAACATGCAGGCTAAAGTAGACTGGTCTAGAAAGTAGATGCATCACCTGTAGGAAGAAAATAGTTTTATGTTGCCCTGGAGAATCAAGATATATTTCTGCATCTGCCATACAGGCTACATGGCCATGTCCATATAATCCTGTAAGATCGTATTCAAGACCGTATTCAAAACCAAACTCATTGACTGTTCCCCGACCTTTTATACATTCACTTTCTATCTCATGTGAACCCAGAGGTTTGCCAGATGAAGAAAATTATATGTTTGTTTGGGGACTGGCAAGTTTAAATATCTGGACATACAGGCAGTTTGAAGGCTTGAACTAGATGAGGTGCTGCACTCAAGTTCTTTTTTTGGCATAGCTAATACTCATGCTATAGACATAGCCAGCAGTGCCACAGAATTATATACTACAGTGCTAGACAAATCATTTATGATCATTTATTATTTAATGTAAGCATCTTGCCGTAGGATTTCACAGTGCAATCGAATGCCAAATGTCAGTGTTGTTGCTTAGCACCTATGGGCACACGTGGCACTGTACTGCAAAACCATTTGAAGGAGTTAAGTCTTAGGGTTCTCGAAATGGGCCCTTGGAATTACCGAAAACTTTTTACCTTAGCTTTCTTTGCTGCAGTTTCCTATCTTTCAAAGAGGTGTAATAATACCTATGTATTTGAAACCATCATTGTAAAATAATTCCATGAATGCTTAGGAAGGACTTGAAATGCCATGGGGATGGTCATAGAAAAGCTGTTCAGAAATTAGCAAGTCACTTGTCAAGCAGGAATTACAGAGTATGTATGAAAGCATCAACTCGTATGTTGAAAAAGGAGGTAAAAAGGAGTATAGGGTAACATTTAATTTGGTGACCCTCTTTCACTGTTCTGTGAGGGGAGAAAAAAAAAAGGCAAAACCATTCTAAACAATAAAGACTGGAGATATGGTTTAGATATTAAAGGTCTATTTTCAGTCTACCAGGGCAATTCATCTATCCTGTGTATCGATTCCCCATAGCCGTTTCTGGTGAAGGCATCTTCCCCTCATTTCCATGTTCCCTAGGATAAAACATAACTTCTCTTGGAGGACTCCCAAGATCAGGAGAGTTGAGTACCTGTGTCCACAGTTAATCCCTGCCTATTTGTGTAAAAGGCCATGATTAAAAGAAAGGCTGTGACAGCTGCTCTTAACAGTTGGCATTCCAACCTTGACTAACATACTGCCAGAGGACTCCCTAAAACTGGACAAGAATCAGGCTGCTGCCCAATCTCTTGTCCGAGAGCTGATCTGCATCCCTGCAATAAATCTGATGCTTCTAGGAAGTGTGTGATCTACTGTCAAGTGTAGAATAGAGAGAGGACATGTGCAGTATAGCTGGACAGGAAATAAGCTACAATATATGGTCTTTCCTTGCTACGGGCAGAAAGGATATAGCCTTCTCTTGTATAAGGGTTAGCACTGTTGGCATAATGTATTGGAAATATGGACTTTCTGATTCTTTTACTTTTCTAATTTAGCTTAAATTTTTATCTGCAATATGCCTTTAAAGATAACATGGCTGTTTGCCCATAAGAAAAGTACAAATGAAATTATGGAAGGAATAGGATTCCCTCTGGGTTATTATTACTGAATACTGTAATGTCTGTATTCTTTCATATTTGCTGCAGCAGATTGGATTTATAAATACTCCCACTGTCTTTGATTGCAGTTAGATTGTTGTGTTGATTAGATGAATTTGGCAGGCAGACAGCAATAAGCAAAGTACAAGCTGAGCAATAAAATGGCTAGCAGCATTTAATTTAAAAGATGTTTTTGACTAAAATCAGTAAATTAAACTTACGAAACATACGTGGATTATGTGCTGTGTAATTTGAACCATGTTGGCAATCGGCAAATTAAAAAAAGTAATAATTTGTTGTAGATGACTAATAACATTACAGATTAAATTTATGTAGATTCCGAGAGGCTTAGAAGTATTTCTAGGAAATAATTTATTATTTATCTCAGATTACAAGTAGGAAAACTGAGGCATAAACTGCAACATGAAATATACCTAATGGCCACTTGATGAATCCAGCAGTTGAGAAAGACCATGACTCCTAAGAAATAGGGTTTTTTTCTATTTTGCTTTTACCCTTATGTTTAGTGCCTAATGCAAATTATAGAAAGTGAGACTATTATATTGTTAACTGAACACATAGCGGTAAATTCCTTATTATGATGCTTGCATTATTATATTCTATTGCTATGAATATTTCTCAATTCTAAGATTTATTTTAATGGGACTTTCTGGTAGAGGCTTTACCATCCTTACTACAGTGAAGGGGTCAAGTTATGACCTCTGTTTTATACTGATGTTGATACCGTGAACTTTCTTTGAATCAACCCTACTATTTCCAAAATTAGCACACTGTGTTAGCACCACATGAATGAAGCTCTCCTGTGACCAAATACTGTCATTAAAAGCATTAGACATTTCATACCAACTGAGATGAGAATTAGGTCTTGTACATATATTAGAAGCTATAAATTGTTCATCCTGGGTTTGGCAATGCTTGGGGAATTGCTGCTTGGAACAAAACATCTCTGTCCATTTAACAGTTTAAGGAGTCTTTTTTGCTTGGTTCTGGAAGGGATGTGCTGATACTGTCCTACACTCTGATTCTGTCTCCAAGAGCAATCTCTTGCAGAAAAAAGGCTTTAGCTGGTGTAACAGAACCTAGAAACTCTTAAATATTTAGGACAAGTTCTTTTAATGTGATAGTGGTTTTTTGTGCTTTCTGGCAAACCCTTAGTGGAGAGTTTATATAACAAATATGAGAGACAGAAACACCATAGTGTAAAGAGAATTCAGAGGAAGTAAAAATGTGTCTTCAATTTGTCATCAAAACAGATTGCACACACAGGGAAGAGGAAGGGAAGGGGACAGGATGTCAGTCTTCCAGAATCATTATCAGCTAGTGTTCCACGGTCTGCTTCATTTTTTTCTGGCTACATGTTGGTCCTGCATAGAGTGACCTCAAAACTAAGGAAGTGGGAGGGGGGGTAGTTGATGACATCTCTTTTACATCTTGCTTTGACTTCAGTTCTAGTATTTGAAAAGTCTGCAAAAGCTTGTGAAGACCAAATTAAATTTAGAATAAGAGTAATTTTGCAACAAAATCATGTTTTCACATGTGAGATGTTTTACAAACAACTGCTGGAAATATTAAAGCGTAGGACCATTACAGTGAAAGGAAGCTAAAAAATCATATCAAACCTCAAACATTTGTGCAGTGGCTTCCGTTTGCAGTCTGTCTGATCTAGATATTTACTGCTCTGGTGGTGACTGAAGTGGGAGCTTCTAGATCTGTAAATGTCTATATCTCTCAGTGTAGACTCAGCTTGTATCAGATTCACATCTTCTGTGGATTTGACATACAACATGCATCAGATGATTTTCTGATAAAACCTTCCATTTTCACAACAATAGACGCACAGTGCAAGTTTAAACAAATGAAAAATCTGAAGAACCCAGGTTATGCTTAAGTTAAGTAACTTAAGAAGTACCCTTCTTCATGCTGTCATTGTCTTAAGGCTTGAATAGAAGTCTCACAGCATCAAAATATAGAATTTCAAGCTGTTGATATCACATCTGCCATGAGCATTAATTTAACTTGAAAGAAAGTGTATTGTATTTTCTTATGAATACCTGGAAATTTTATTGTACAGAAATGTCCAGTTAGTTCGCAAATGTTTAATAAGTGGAGCTGTGCTAACTTGGAATGTAAGTGAAAAATGCATTTCTTGGAGCATGTGCCAAAGCCTGTTAAATGGAAATGTTCCTGTTTATGTAAGTGGATTTTGGATCAGAGCCTGCACAATCACCTGAGAAGCAATTTGCTACCTGGCTTTTTCTCTGTATACTAAGAAGACTGTTAAAAATGTAGCATATAGTGTGCTCAGCTGGCTACCTGACTGCATTGAAGGGATGCTTATGAGCATTGTTTTGTGTTCAGGGCCCATTATTTTAAGTCATATTGTAATTAAAAATGAATGAGAAATAACTTTGTTTTGGGGGGAGTAGACATTACTTTCAGTGTTTAAAATACCATCCGATGGATTAGAGCTCTATGAAGTGTACTACCATAAAAATGATCATTAATTTTTAAGCTGGTTCTTGATTACTAAGGCATTAAAGTGCACATTCTTAAATCACTGTTTAAAATTGCACTTTATAAATCATTAGAGTATCTTGATAAAATTGCTCTAACTAGCACTTCAGAGGAGCATCAATTAGCTCCTTTTCTGTGACACCTTTACGTAACCTTTAATTCATACACTCGTGGAGTAGCACATATTTCACAACTACTTTCCCTAAAATTAATGTGTATGTTCACATAGCAAAATTTTACTATATTCCAAGAAACCTATGGTTTTAAGCTCTCTTTAAGAATGTAACTTAAATACAGACCTAAAAATGCATATGCTGTCTCTTAAGACTAAGAATTAGATTTGTTATCAAATCATTGGTTTGATAATCAAGAGCACTTCTGTCTAGATCAGTAGGGGAGTCTACTATTGGGAAAGGGATTCATCATTTGACTTTCAAAATCTATCTCATTTATTCCAATCAAAAGTGTATAGATAAAACTTGTGACCTAGGCAGTTTGAAAATGCTTCATGTGTCACTGTTCTTTCTACCCTTCCAGTCTCTCAGTAAAGCTTACTGCGACACGTTATGTTCTATCCTAAAGAGCAGGAGCCCCCTCAAACCTTTTGAACGTTTCCAGGTGAAGATATTTCCCCTGAAGCTCTTATCAGTGCTCAGTTTAGCTGTTACACTACTTCCACCAAAATATAATCATACATATATCAGAGGATCCTCATGACAGTTCAAAAGGCCAAAATTAATTCTTAATTCAAAGAATCTGCCAAGGACAAACAGTATATTTTAGCACTGGCTAGTTTCTTCTTTCCGGATACCACATTTAGAGTCTGTTGTTAGGCAGAGTCCTTGCTTGGGCAATTTGTCAGGTCAGAGTTTTGAAGTACAGTTTTTCATTAAAACATTACTTTTGTTGAGAGGCTTATTTTAGAGTGGGGGAAAATGTTGGGGGTTTTTTTAATCACTTTGTTTTCTTATTAACATATTAGATACTGAATCCTGGAATAAATATGAAGCTCAAGTGTGTCACATGCTGGATCCTACAAAGGGAAAATTTAAGATTACGAAGTACTTTGTTTGCCTAAGCACTATTTAAACCTAAATGTTCATCTCATTTTGGGCTAGTAGCAATGAGGAAGGCTGTGCCAGTCACAGTAGAAAGTCAGTGAAGCCAGATTTTTATTTTTTTTTTAATCACATCCCCACCCCGTTTTAGTTTAAGGTCTTCAGGTCATGGTATAGATTTCTGATAGCTTTAATAGAATGGGGTTTAATTGTTTTACTGTAGAAATGCAATTATGTTAGTCTATTACCTTTAGTCACTTTAAGCAGTAATCCTTCTGAATGCATAACTGAATCCCACCATTTACCGTTTCACAGAATTAATGATTTATTTCTGTATTCAAAGAAAAAATCAACAATCATGCAGCCTGATTGCAATCAAGAAAGAACAGGCATGTTGTTAAAAATTCACTAGAAATCTGGACTTCTGTCTGTCTCCATCCCTTCCACTGTGTTGTTATTGATCTAATGTGGTATCATTGTAATCTAGGTAATAATGCCAAGACTCAAATTTGTTAAGAGTAGGTTTAATTGGAGAATTACTGAGTTCTTGTGAAATCTCTGGCCACTTGTGATAATCTAATGCATGTCTTCAACGATTCAGTTACAACTAAGTACTAAGCACAATCATCCTTAGGTTAGTGGATTATTTGAAAGGTTTGGCGCTCATGAACTCAGATTAACTATTCCCACTTACTCTGAGGGCAGAGTTCCCAGTGACTTCAGTGAAAGCCCCAAGAACTCTGCTAACTGTGTGCATTTCTGAAAACTCCACATGAATTCCAACACAGTGTCAAACTGCTGTTTCTAAGATCTGGAGTTTTAAAAATTGACTATAACCTAGTCACTGCAAAAACCGTTGATGAATTTTTTTGGAGACTAATGGAGACTAAGAAATAGAATGGATTAGTAAAGGTTATTAGGCCAGCGCAGCTCAGGTACAATATAACATATCTGACAGTATCTGGTGCTTGCGACATAACTATTTCATATTTAGGACCATGTAAACAAAGCAAATCGCTTTTGACCTTTCCTTGAAATCATCTGACTAATTTGCATTGATGTCATGATAATATACTTCAAAGGTTGATGCCTGTGAAAAATCCAAGGACACATACCTTGTGACTCTACCACACATTGCTGGAGGCTATTCCAATTGTTCCCATTGTGATGTGGGGAGTCTTCTACATCATTTATTTTTTAACTGTTGATCTCCAAAGACTGCTGTTTGCATTTATTTATTAAATTGCAAACTCAGCTGCGAAAATGGTTTTTATGGTGTCATTTTATTACGGTCCCATTTAGAACTGGAGCTGAGCACAAACATGATAAATATTTTTCTTTGTGGAGGCACACATTGTTGGAGGGCCATTGAAATAACATGAAACTGGAATTGTTTGTTTACGAGATCAGATTCATTCATTACTTTGGTGAGGAGCTGTGAAATGTAAATCTCACATTCCACTGGACAATAACAGCACCAGCTTGAACTCATTTAGAGGTGTGATATTCCATTCAAAGGACGGCTGTTAATTTTATTGACCAAATTTTGGAATTGGGGTAGCATTGATATTCAGGAATGCTTCTGAATTGCTTTACTTCTATACCATTTTGCTTATCTTTGGGAAGGAGAAAGGGTTCGAACTTTATCTAAGAGTATTTCTGTTTTGAAAAATATGTAATTTTATTGTTATTCCTTGTTAGCATTCTTCTGTTTCACATTTTCCCATCTTTCCCAGAAAGTGTGTTTGTGAGAGTGTGTTCAGGGACATAAAGAATGGATATAATCATATTCTTTAGAATCAGTGTTCATTTTCTTACACAGGTTTGCACTTGTTATATTTTGTGCTGGTGGAATTTAACTATTTTATCAAGGTTTTGATCAGTTAGACAAAAAAGTTTTAGTACAGGTGTATAAACTTTGTAAGTTAACAGTTTGAGCCATTTGAAGTAACATTTAAGAAAGATTTTTAACTTAATGACTGAAACTTTAGTGATTTAAGGAATTTTATAGAATTGAGTAAATTCCTTAGGCAATATGCATGAATAAGATGTAAAGCAACCAAAAACTGGAGACTGACCTTATTTAAAAATGTTACCAATTTCAGACAGATTTAGTCAATGAGACTAATGACTCGGTAAGAAACATTTTAAGTGTATGGGTTATTTAGCAAGCGAGTATTCTGCACTTTTCTACAATTGCCTGGTTTATTCCTGTTGGTTTTGATTTAGCACCTAAAATCCAGGTACCCAAAGCCTCTAGTTAGATAAAAACAAAATCTATAATACTGTCTGTATACCTATGTGTTGCCACTTCCAAGTATTTTGCTTTATGAAGAAAGAGAATATACCACTTTATATCCAGAGGTCACTTGTCAAATTTGAATAAGAAACCCTTCAGATTAGGTTTGTGACTGTTGAATTTCCTACCCTATGTTTTGTTACTGTGTACAACATGCTGCTGTTTGGATATGATATTGATACAAGCAAAGTAAAATCAAATGCGAACTATCAGCTGCTGCCCAAGTAGCCAATAGCAGCCCAAGTTTATCATGGGATTTGACATAGTGCTGACCTTGATGTATTCCAGATAATATGAGTCTCAAAGAGAAACATTAGTTATCTGGATCCTTAATTATTTGGGGAGAATGATTGCAGCTGGATCTACCTTGTGTGGGTATCCTTATTGTTTTTATTTTTTTTCCTCAAGAATGAAAGAATTTTTAATAAGATGTTCTTGGGGAAAGAATGCAAGTTTGGAATATAGAACAGTGGCATATAAAAATATCAGTGATGTCACAAAAGGTCTGTCATGAAGACATTTTATTGTTGATGAATTGCAAGAACCATCTGGGTACTATTCTAATGATTCAGAGGCCTCTGTATGGATGGTACAGATGCTTCTTTTGTTATTGATGTGATCTTGTAAATAGTTAAAATATTTACCAAGGCACCTCTGAGCTGAAGCTATACCATTTTATTATTTATACCTTTTCAGAGGGACAAAAATGGAGGTGTCCACTAAATGTGATGGATTAGGCTTATAAACAGCCATTATTGCCATCAAACCTCACATGTCAGCTCCCCCTTTTGTGTCTGTGCATTTCTAAGCTAACCAGTGATCCATGCATAAGATAGAAGGTTAAGAATGTGCAGAGAGAAAGGGGGTTGACTCCAAGCAAGATGTATCTTCTGCTGATTAGAAATACAGCTGTAGAAAGGGGAGAGAAAAGAGTTTTTGCAACATGACACTCCCCTTTTCATTTCACACATTCACTGTTTAGAACCTGCAAATCACTAACTAACAGTCACTTTGCTGTTTCATGTAACTTAGTGCAGCTGCCTTTTGTTTTCCCAAGATAAAAATCAGGAAATGCAAAAAATTAAACAGGACCAGAGAAGAGGAATAGCAGAGGGAATGAGAGGAAAAAGGTTGAGCAAGTGACTTCACAACTTGTTGACAGAGCAAAGTACCTTTTCGTTATAATTAAGTATGCTTTAAAAGCTAGACAGAAGGGAAAGCTAACAGAGTTTTATTCAATATAATCCCTGTCAGTACCTTAAAGATGTAAAAGTTATTCCTACTCCTCATGCACATGCAAAAAGAAGCATGATTTCCAAAACTAGTAACAGCTTTTAAAAATGTTTCCCTCCTCTCCGAAAATGTAGAGCAGCTTTTCCAAATGTGCATACTGTCATGTGATTTCCCCCATTTCTTCATGAAAAATTATTTCTATGCTAAAAGCTTTATGAATATGAAAATTCTTTTTAAACTTCAAATTAACAAATCCACTGGTTTCAATGTTTATTTTTGGTGTAATAGTGCAAAGTAATGTGTTCTAGTCCAATTGTTTGTGATTTATTTCTTGTTAAAATTGTTTAATATGGCAGTGTGTAACTGCTGAAAGAGGAGAACTGATTAAAAAATCCCATTTGATGTTTTGGAGGAATCATGTAAGTGCAATGGTGGTTTATTTAGTTTTTTTTGTTTGTTTGTTTTGTTTTGTTTTGTTTTGTTTTATGTTACTACATAGCTAATTTTTCTTTTGCCTTAACCAGAAAATGATTGTAGCAAACCATTAGGTAATTCTTATGCACAACTGAAAACCATAGAGTTGTATGCTCATGGGCTACAAAAAAAAGGAAAAAAACAGAAAAAAAACCATAGAATATGTTTGTGTTCTTTCTCAAGTATTGAGAACTTCAAATTCAATGCCACTGTTAGAGCAGCTGAAAACTTTAACAGTGAGTTTACACTTAGAAATAGGTGGTGAGACTGGAAGTTATGTTTCAATCATAAAATTACATGGAATGGTATTTTCTGACATCAAACTGTGGTTTTACTTTAATTTATAAAATACTAACAATGGCCAGTCTAGTAGTCAGATGCATTAGTATGCTGGTGCACTGACCATCTCGTCTCTATAAGTACTGTGATCTGAATTGCACAACCAGTGTGGCAAAGGTCCAGATTTCTGTTGCCACTCCCACTGGAAAAGAAAAAAACCAAGCTCGTACACAATTTATGTCTGCAGTTGATTCACTGTATACATTGAAAAAATCTCATCAGTAGAATGGCATTTAACTTTATTTTGGTCAAATGTAATCTATATCAACAGTATTCAAAATTGCTTAAAGAAAAGGAGAAAAGTTTTTTTTTCTAAAATTTACCATTGCAGTGAAGTGGACGTACAAATGTAAATGCTTTTGCATGCAATAATCCAGGTCTACTCTTCTGTCTTGCTGTTACCTAGCATCTCCCACAAGAGAAAAATAACAGTAAAATGACAAATGCTCAATAAACTTGCATCTAAAGTAAAGGAATATTCTTGTCTCTGACCTCACAGTTTATAGAAATTTCTGCAGACTTTGATGTAACTCTCTGGAATTAACACTTGGGAATGTGAAATGAAATTACTGAAAGCAGTGAGTATGGGAAGAATTTCAAGTCCCACTCTTAATTAGTGTTTTTATTTTCCTGGAAGTTCTGCTTCCATAGCCTGATAGCTAAATAGGCAAAGAAGATAAATGCTATGCCCCTTGAATCAGATTTCTCCTTTAGGATACAGTCAGATAGCAAGAATCACAACTATGATATTTAATACTGTATTATTAGTAAAGCTTTAACTTTATTCTGTACTCATTCTGTTTCTGCAAAACATGTAAATATGTTCTTGAATACCCTTCAGAAGGCCCCAGTCTTGGGATAGTCCCATGCAGATTGTCCCCTGTTAGCATCAGCGATGGGATACAGAAATTCCGCCTGCATGTATTTTTGAAGGATTAGGTCATGAGGGGTTATTGGATTTTTAGCCTTTTTAGTTTCAGGAAACCAAGATATGTTTAGGTTCTCTGTGTGGTAATTCTTTTCATTAACATGTCCTAATGTCCAGACTGTTCAATTATACATAAAAAGGAAAGTATAAAACAAAAATCTAGGAATGTGCATTGTAGTGCACATTTGGGAATTTTTTTTTTTTTTTTTTTGTGTCAGGCAAGAGGCATACATCACTGCACTGATTTGTAGCTCAGCTTTCTTTGAGAGCTTGAAAAATGTTAAAACAAATCCTTCACCATTGTCTCTTTATGGCCTACAGAGCGAACGTTGGGTTATTCAGTGTCTTAGACCTCCCATTAGCTGGGTAGAAGCTGGAATTCTTCTTGGTTATGATTCAGTGATCATACAGGCAAAGTGTACATTTAACTGAAAAGCGAATTTTATATACTTCTCAGCCTTGATGCTATAAGGGATGCATTCTGAATATGTGACAGGGAAGAGGAAAGAGGCTTTTTTTTAAAAAAGCCAAATCCAGACTTCCTTGTAATCTTGTAGGTACCAGTGACTAATATCTCATGCAGACAAAAGCTAGTTAAAACTGACTCGAGATAAGCATTCTTCTGCAATGACTCATCTTCCCTAACAATAATGGAAATGTAGCCCCTGTTTATGAGATAGCTGAAGTGCAAATAGTAGTGTCCATGAAGCTGAGGTTAATTACAGGAAGGACTTTCATGGTAATTACTAATAAACAACACTTGTCCTCCTTTGAATCTGTATTATTCTCTGCAGAGGAAGTTAGCTTCTGCAATTTGAATAGAATTTTGAACATTTGCTCAGGAGGTGTAGGCAGTAAGAGGCAGGGATGAATAATAAAAGTCCGCCATAACGGGTAGGAAGCTGACCACATCTGACATTTTCTCTCTTATTAAATGTAGAATTCTGAATGGGTTACTAAATTCCCACACATTGTCAGTGTCTCAGCATGTAATTTGGTATGACCAAAAAGAAACAAACGCCTGCATCCATTCAGAGATTAAAACTGAAAACTAGTCATTCTGGGAGCGATCATGTCTGCAAAGGGACAGTAAAATATTCTTTTAAAGGCTTCTAGTTCTCAGGGGTGTCTAGAAAGCTGATTTCAGATTTAAAGGGTGTGTGCTGTGAGAGATTAAATTGGATTACAAATCCACATAGAAGTAAAATTGTAGCAATTAACCTTGGAAATGTACCACTAGTATTATTTTAAACTAAAGAAAGCAACTATGGAAGTATTTTGAATGTTGTATGATTGTGATACTAATTTGATAAAAGAAACTGAAAACCCTCTCTCGTGTATCACTCTTCTTAAATTCCCTCATATATCTGGTAAAGTGTGTTCCTTTCACAAGAAATGCCCATAAAGGGCCATATTGGGAAGGTGCAGAAGGTGACCAGGCCTTCGTCCGTGCTCTTTACAATACCACATGAGTATCTTTATCTTATCTATATTTGTTAAATCAATTAAAAGAACATATGGAAGTTAAGCCATGGCTGATTTACTTTTGTAGTGTGACAAAGTATGAACACGTGGGATTTCTTGTCATTGCAGAAAATACAAAGTAACATTTTGGTAAATGTCAGCAGGTCAGATTTGTGGCTATGTGGAAAACAAATTGTCGTTCTCTTTGATAAAATTATTCAACATTTATTTTAGATGGTTAATGAATTAAATTCCTGTTTACCACAAGTATTATAACAGTAAAACAAGAATGCTATGCAGCCTTTTTGAGAGATGCAGAGTTCAACTGGCTTAGTGACAGAGCTGTTGAAACGTATTTGAATTTTACAGTAACTGAAGAAGGTAGATTTGATGGTCCAAAATTAACCTGCTGTAATTCTTAGTTCTTATCAGTCTGTGTGGAGTTGTATTTTCTTAAAAAATCGAAAATTCAGATCGCTTTTGTTTAGGTGTATTTGAACCGTCACCTTTTACCTCCAGGGGGGATTGCCTATGGAGATATAGGACCCTCTTCTACTTAATCAAAACATTTAGTGGATCACGCACCAAAATATGGAAGAGATGGAGGTATACACCACAATCAGATAATTAGGGCATTCTTAGGAAGTGGGAGATTTAGGCGTGTGTTCTCCAAGGGAGAAGGGAAGAAGAAATGAGGAAAGATGACTGCTTTTTTTGCCGTCTTTGTGGATGTAGTTTGTCATGTCCCTTGTTTTCCTCAGAAGTCTCTCAAAATTAAATGGCTTGCTCGGTCTTAAAGAAATTAATATCAAATATTTTCTTATCTGTCATAGAGAAAACATAATTTGATCCAATATTTCAGGGTGAGTTCAAGCATATCTTCTAGGTTTTTCTTTGGCCTGACTTTTCATGTGAATGGAAAAGTAATATGTGAATGTTTATAAAAGTGTTAGGCAATGCAGGGCACCTCTGTGAGTAGGAAATGAGATTGGTAAGCGCTTTGAAGTCTAGCATGCTCCTAAAATCCATCTGCAGACAAAAGTTTTGCTGCAAGCCATAGATCTAGTTGCATAGAGATTATAAACATAAATCATAGGTGTGTGTATGACAGGAGCTGTGATAATTGGTGGGGAAAACCAGGGCTATATATGCAGTGAAGTACACGGGATATAGTATTGTCTAAGATCAGTTGTGTGAATGGATACTCTGTGGATGGAGAAAAAGGAGCCTTACTTCATCTAAATTAACTTCAAAAAATGACTGAAGTTTTGGAAGTTGCCCTCCTCAGATTCCCACTGAGATGCTTGCTAGGGGGAGAGAATATAGAATAAAAGACAGTGAAAGAGAGGGAGAAGGCTTCCTGCCTTTGCTTCTGCCTGGCCCCTCCTGGAAGGCCTTTGGGGGGGTGGGGGGGGTGGTGGTGTCAGACACCCCGTGTTACACAGGAGTTGCAGCTCCCAGCAGATGCACACATGGCCGTACTATTACCAAGCATGGAGGCAGAGAGAATCTCAAGTATATGATATAATTACCTCTAGAATGTAAATTACCCTCCAGAAGGCTTTAAATTTTCAGATCATAGATACGTTTTTTAATTTCATGACGGCATCCCTCTTACATTAAGCACTAAGAAGCATACTGTGCCCTTGATTACTTCAGATTTTGTAATAATATTTAGTTGTTCAGGAGTGATCACATAATTGGCCTGTAATATGTGAAGTTTTGGCTTCCTTAATCCATCAAAAAGTTTCAGTGGGTTCTGCCTAAATACATATTAAAGTGATTTGCAAAATTACACAATTAGCTAGAGATGCAGAGTCTTCTAAAAAGAAAAAAAAAAAAAAAAAACAAAAAAAACCAAACAAGATCATGAATAATGTACAAATTTTTATTTTTATTGTAGCATACTTAACAGTGCTCTGTTTCCAATATTTTCTAAGGTTTTTAAAATCAAAACTAGGTTTTCATCAAATTTACACTAAATGGATATTTTAATGAAATAATTCCTGTTTTGTAGAAATAAAAGCAACAGCACGCAGTTCTGTAAAAGATGTAAGTGGAAGCTTCAGCACGAAGCTTGAAAAAAAAAGATGTTTGTGAAGCTGTTGCTCACAGTTTAAATGCATGTGTTTTTGAAAGAGACCTGCAGAGCGTGTCAGAGTCCTGAGCAGGCAGTTCTAATGGAGTTTAAGACAATAAAATATTTTTACTCCTTTAAATAGTTATATAATCATCTTGTTAACATAGGTTTACTTAAGATAAATGGAGAATGGGCAGAACAGAAGGGTAATTAATAGTGACCTTGGAGAAAAAGCTTTGGTTTGTCTCTGCCCCAGTCACATACTGGGCCTGTCTCACACGGGCCAAAACTCCAGGCGTGAGAATACCAGTTTCATAAAGCATTTGCACACTTTTTTCGAAATCACATTTGAAAAATCAGACTTTCTCAGAGCATAAATATGGACAGAACCTGAATGTCAAATTTCCTTGTATGTTTTATGGTGCAAACACAGAATTGTCTGCTCCAATAATATAGAACCCCAATTTTTATCTCTTTTGAATGGAATGGATTGTTTGGCACCTGACAATGCAGCAGCAGGGCCAAAAAATTAACTCCTGTTTTCACCAGAAAACTTGTTGCTAAGGTGTTGTCATATCGCATTTGACTGCTGAATAAATTGTTTTGGGACCTGCCCTTTCCTTTCACATTTATAAACATACATCATTATAAAAAGATGATTCTGTTAAACCGATAGACTTGAGAAATCCCAGTTCCCACCAGTTCCATAATAACTGGATTCCATTATCATTGATTTTAATTGGGCAGTATACATGGCATGCATCTCTTGGTTAAAAAGCCTAGAGGGACTGTTTGGAAAATGAGTTAGAATTCAAAGTGAATTGAAACCATTAATTTAATTGCTAAATTTATAATTTAAGCAAATGCATAAATTGGGTAAACATACAGAAAAGTTCAAGATTAAACATCTTAAAATAATTTGAAATCATTTCAGCGGTATAAATTTTACTTTGTATAATATCAATAGATTTTTTTAAATTGTTATCTTTATGAAATGCTGGGTTTTGTGATATTTTTATACTTATGGCAGAGATTAGAATTCTGAGGCTAGCTTGCATCTTTCTTATGTAGTTTTGAATCTCTTTTTCATCTTTCCGTTACTGAGTTTTGATATTTACCAAGAATTTTAGGTAGTATAGAAAAGCTCAGCTGCTCACATCCATGCTTTTCAGTAGAGGATCTCTTTAGACACTGCATTTATTATCACATTGTAAGTGCTTAGTAAACTAATTCTGCCATACATATGTCCTAAGTTAATTTATTTATTGTAAAAGTTCTGAAACTACTTGAAATTTAACTGCAAAAATACACAAAATAATCCATTCTACCGTGTTTTTCTTGGTGGTGATTGTCTAGCTTATTACAGTACAGTCTGAAGATGCTGCCACTGTCCTGACAAAATATAATTTTCTGTATACAATAGCTGAAGCTGAAAAACTTGAATCTTGGAACCCAGAGTCTGATTTTTTCATTCAGCTTTTCTAAAACTGATTTTCATAACTGAGTTATGAATGTCTCTTCATACTTGACCATCACACTGTGTGCTCAAATATCCAGATGAGCATGTAAACAATATAAAAAAACCAAAACCATGCACTCAAGGTACATGAAAGCACAGATGTAAACACATGTTCTGTTTTCTGAGCACTTATTAACATACATCTTGTCTTCATCTAGTCTAATCCCTTTTGAATTCTCTATCACGTTGATGCTTTCACATCTAAATGTCTTTCATTGCTCACAAGCTTATTGTTTTCCTAATTCTTTCTTTGCTACTTACTTTTTATAACTTCTAACATTCATATATTTTCTTTTATGTGGGTACCTGGTTTCTTTTCTCTTTCTACTAATTATTTTCACTAATCATTTTCACTAGTGGAGGTAGGTAGAGGGGGAGATGTTTACAGAAGTGTTTATTTTTGCTTAGCAAATACATATGCTTCTGTATTTGTAACCTCTCTCCATTATATTTCAGAAAGATTAGAATATGTTTATTTACTTTGTGTAAAGCTGCGTAGAAGTGAAGGAGAAAGAAACCTTGCTCCAAGAAAAAAAAACACATGAGACCATGGTGTGCAGAAAGAGAATAAAATTTGAAAATGCTTTCTGCACTACCTAAACACAATATGTAGTATACAGTAGAATAAAGCCTTACACAGAGCTACTATGCAAATTTCTTCTACTATTTCTTCTATTATAGTTATTTTTATTTCTTCTTTTAAATTGTGGTCTCGGCTTGTTTGACTATCTAGTACAAGTAAGAGTTATCTTCTGATAACTTTTACCACTGTGGTTTATATATTAGATTCATAATCAATCAATTAAAAAAAAAATCTACTGTTAAAAATAGATTGTTTAAACTAATTGTCATTTAAATAAGCAATAAAAAGTAGTTCTAATGTCAGGGAAAGCTATTAACCACCAGTGGGGAGCACTTCTAAATTTTAAGATGGACATGAGACCTGGATAAATTATCAGTGCTTTGGTTTCCCTTCCTGACATTTTATCTGTGTGGTCTTCAGGCCAAAAGACCATGCCTGAAGTGATGGGATGTTGTTTATTTACTGTAATGCAAAAAACCAAACTCTATAAATTATCAAAAAGATCAAAATATAGCTGTTTAGTTTCACATGATTAAGCATAACGAAGTTTTTAGGACAGCTGAATGGGTGTGGAATGGGAATTTCCTGAGTTTGTCCTGAGCTTCTCATTGCTTTGGCTGATAGCCCTAATGCAAATGACATTAGAACCCAAACTGAACAAACCCTTGTGTTATGAGAATCCTTGGCAAGCATTCTGCTCTAGGATGGAGCTTCAGTAAAGGGCAATGAGGCAATCTACATTTTTTATTTTTTCACATATTTATGACAAACTCTAATGAAATTAAATTTTTTCCTGTTTTTTTCCACAGGGCTTTGAAACTTTTTGGGGTTTTTTTAAAAGGATTAGTGAGAATTTTCTTCAGTAAGTCAAGAAGTAGTTTTATTTATGTTATGAGGTTTTTAAGAATTAATGTATTTAAACCTAAAAAATACAGTTTTAATTTATAATCTGGGATGCCCATGCTAGTCATTTGGTAATTCCTTGAAAACAATTGCCTTTGATTATTTAGAGGTGAGTGGTAATTCTTAAAATCTCTGAGAGATTCAAGGACACATCTAAACTGCTTCTCATGGGTGGCTGTACATCTTTCAGATGAGTCTTTGCTATTCTGTGCAGTGTTATTTCCTTAGCCTTAGACTGGCTTGATCTTCAGGTGCAGCTTTCCTGTACTTCTTTAAAATAAATTTAAAAAGAAAAATGGTTCAGTTCGTATTTGGTTTTGTTGGCCTCTTTCTGAGCTGTTTAATGGACAACTGGTTTGTTTTATTTATCTGACAGGGTTTCTTCATATTGTTTCAGGTTATCAGCACTCTTGCAGATCATATTACAGCCTGTGCTCCGATTTGACCCTCGCTAGGGTTCACTTTAAATCAGATCCTTATCATTAATGCAGTGATAAATAGAGATGCTTTGGAAGCAGTATACAGATTATTTATTTAGTGCCTCTCTGTATCATGTTTTATACAACCAGGGATCAATGTCAGACCTTTATGGATATAGCTTAGGTTGCATTCAGTAACTACAACCTAAAGCCCTTTAAATAATGTTAACTTAATAGCTGACATTTTTATGAAATAAGTCTGCAAGGGGGGGAAATGTAATATTGCTCTACAGTGAGGAGGATTTTGATTTTTAGTTTCATCCCAAACCTAGAGGGATGTTTTTAGTTTAACAACTGCCTCTGAAGTCCCCACTTTAAAAAACAAATAAAAAGGGAAGACAAATGCTTTTAAGGAAAAAATTGAGTGCTCTACCACAGGGGTGACCCTGCATTATTGCTTTTGTAATGATACTTTTTGGGAGGCTCTAAATAATTGTGTGCTTTAAGTTCTCTCATTCCAACTTTTTTCCCCTTGTAAGTCTTGCTGGTATCCCTATAAGTAATTTTTTTTTTTTTCCTAGATGAATTTAGGCTGAATTAAAACATATTTTCAATGTTAACTTTGTTCATAGTCTCAAAACTTTCCGTAATACTTGTTCTCAGGTGTTAGTCTTGCTCCAAAGATGGCAGTTTGTAGTCTGTGTATTTCTTAGCTTGGTTGTAGTTTTAAAGTCTCCTAAGCAGATAGCATGTAAAAATAAGAATGCAGAAAACACATTTTTCTGTTAGAATTATCGGATGATGATTAAGTATAAATCTATGTTTTAGCAAAAATCAGATACTTAGATTTGAAGCAATATCATGGGTAAAACTGGATTTAGTTTTGGTCTTAAATACCAAAATCTCAAGAGTTATTCTGACAAAATTTCAGACCATACAGTAGAAATTCTAAGTACATTCTTTAATATTTTCTTACTGTTCTTGGAATGTTTTCTTCCTACTTGGAAATAGAGTCTGTAGGGGTGAGTTGGGTTATTTGATTCAGTTAGAAATCGTCCTGAAAAGAGAAAATATCAAATGTATTCAGAACTGTGAAATGGTTTTGAGATTTGCAGCTGATATATTTCATCCTCCACAGTCTATTACTGTAGAAATGTGCTTTATAAAATGTTAAGCATTTGAGGTCCAGCATGTTCAAGGAAAGTAGCTATAGGGATTTGATTGTCTTTTCTGTTTCTTCCACTTGTAATTTTAGTCCAAGCTGGGAATCATATGGCTAAGATGTAGAGAAAACTGAAACAAAATTCAAGTCCTATAGAGATTTCCCTAATCTACAAGGCCTTCCATTATATTAGCCATATCTGGCAGAAAACCCATAACCTCCTTTTGAAGGCTTGCTTCTTTAGGAGCTGTGAAATATTCAGCCTGGTACATTTTAACTCATGCAAACAGGGTAATGACTATTGCAGGGAGCTAGCTCCAAGCTATCACACTGTTCAAGAGGCAGCCAGGGAGCAACTATCCTCGGGAAAATGTGATGGGTGTTAGGTTAGACTGAACTACACAAGACATTTATGTTGTAGTGATGTTCTTCAATACTTTATGGTGACATGATATGGTTGTGTACTTCCATCAGAAATAAATTTCCATTTAATTGAAAAGTTGGAGACATGTTTGTATTATTTGCTTTGAATGGCCTGTATAATTCCTCTTATGATTTTGTATTGCTGTAATAGCACTGACAGATACTAAGAAAAAAGTCAAATGTTCATTACAAACTTATAGTTAGTTTTACTTTCCTTTTTTCTTGCATGTTAACCTTGAAATTTTTTAGCCTTTCCTTTCTGGAGTCTTGGTTTCTGTTGTAGTTGTTAAAAATATATTAGACCAAGCAGGATTCTGTGGGACAGGGATGTTTTTGAGTGCTCACTTTGCCTTCACACAGAGCATTTGAAGTTGTAGCTGAATTAGAGTGTATTTCTTGAAAAAGATATTTGTACTTCTTTAACAAATTGATATATTTTATTGTTTAATTGGAGTTCTGTTGCTGGAGAATATGTTTGATATAACAAGTTTCAGTGTTTGTCTTGGAAAGGATGAAATGATGCCTTTCAAATGGATTCAAGGAAATGTAGGAATATTTTACAATATAAAATATGAAATTGCTAAAACACATTTGTTTATAAATGAAAAAAAGAACAGCTGGAATTGTGCTGATCCATTGAAACGCTCAGGATTTAGTTGTTATACTGTACTCCTTCTAAATAAGAAAACTGGAGATTTAAACTGATTGATATGAGTGTTTAAAGAAAATTTAAACAGAATGCATTCCTATTCAAAAATTTCAGACATTTGTCTGAAAGTAATCCAAAAGAAAGAGCTATCATCTTGGTTAAGTTTGTTATGAGACTGTAAACTGTATTGTTGCATGTTTGTGAATGAGTTTAGTAGCTTACTTTACTGGTTTCTAAAAATAATATTGAGATAACTGCTTTATTTCTCTACGACTTGAAATTTCAAAATCTCTTAAATTGGGGTTGGGGGGGGAAGGGAGTTGTTATGGGGGGTTTGGGGGGGGGTGTTGGTTTTATTTTTTAGAATTTCAGTTTTCAGAAGTGCTCCCTTCCCTCTTCACATCTATGTTGGCCCCTCTAATAAAAGGTATTCCTTAATTCACTGTGGTTCATCTTGCTTTCATCCTCAAATATTATAGTTAAAACAACATATAGAACTTATTTTTAGTCATCAATGGTTTCATGTTGTGTCATTCTTCTTCATAAGTCTCACATAAAGCTAGGAATTACTCCAGCAATTGATAATCTATGTTTCAAATACTGTCTTGTATAAATGTTACTTCCAGGTCACTATTAATAAAGCATGTACCTATGTGGAAGTACACATCTGTCTCTGCTGCTTGCTTCTGTACATGCTCAATAATACCAAGTATGAAAGGGCTCTATCTAGATATGTAACTGTTTATCTGTACTTGTTGACATGTTAATTGGTGTTAATGGATCTTGACAAATACTAAGTTAATGATAACTGACTGTAGCAGATGGGTAACAAAGGAGTCTAAAAACCTAAACCCAGATTTTCTCAGTAAAGAGTGAACTTACTATCCAGTAGGCTGTTTCTATTACAACTCATTATTAGATTAAATGCTACTGTTTGCAAAACTGCATCATTCTACTTTTCCTACCGTATTTTGCTCGTTTGGAGGTGGAAAGGATCATACATTTTGTATCAGGCAAGATATTTTAAAATGAACAGGAAGGTATAAAATCAGACTTGTGAACATTTTGGTTCTGAGTATATTTCTTGTGAATACTTAAGAAAGATGAGTTTGCACAAAGAATTTATTATGATGTGTTAATTCAAGACTTACACAGTGAAATGAGAGAACATCCTTAAACTTTCTTGTTGCCAATCACCAGGAGTTGTGAGACTGCTACACTGTTAAGAAGTAGGAGATACAATCCCAACATGCAGTATAAGCCTGTCTTTAAGGTGAAAGATGTATTGATGGGCTTTAAATCCCACTTTAAAGAGGATGATGTATTTAAATCTGTATGCAAGGGGGAAGGGCAAGAACCTCCCCTGAATGACAGTTACTGATATTCTCTCAATGTTATTAGTGATTACTTTTACTCAGACCCCTCTGTGAGACTGATAGTATTGCTCTGTGGTTTGGAACTGACATACCTATAAATCTCCATTTAAATGAAAATTTCTAAACAACAAAATACAGAAATACAGACTTTTTTATTCATATCAAACATGCTGTACACAGTGCAATGCTAAATGCTGAAACACTTAACAGATTCATTTTATGGGCTCTTATGATTTGGGGGTTGGAGTAAAGTGCCAGAAATTCATGTTTAAATAGAATTAGGATTTAACAGTAGTTGACAACAGCGAGACAGTTCTACATTATCCTACATGCCAGCCCACATCCTGCAGTCCTTGGGCCATCAAAACTGTTGCTGTGCTCCAAAGAGATCCCGTCTGCTTAAAACCTGGCCTGTCAGACAGTCGTTGCCTGGGATTTTCACAGGACTCTGTAAGACTTGAGCACCCAGTTGCTATTTAAAGAGCTTTAACTGTGTTCTGCAACTGTTTGTGTAAGGAGCCTGTGGCTCACTAAAAAATTTTGCCATCTTTCCAAATATACCAGTGAGATTACTACTAGATACTTCATTCAGATTCAGGCAATAGATGTAGGAGGAGAAGAGATGGGCACCATGGGTCCTTCAAGTAGCTGGGAAATGGAAATAAACTGTGTACTGGAAGCTCTGCTCAAAGCAGAAAACAACTGACATCATCTGCAACTAATGAGTGGCTCCAGCTTGATTAAAAACTTTGAATCTGTTCTTGTTTCTGCTTACATTAGTACTTACTTAAAATGTCAATGTAAAAGGTCGGTACCAATTAAAGATAACAGAATATAGTATATGTGGGATGTTTGCTGATACGTCTGCAGAAATTTTAGAGCACTTATCCAGTGTGCTAAATTAAACCTAGTGTACTTCTGATCCATTATCTTCTGTCTGACCAGAGGCTTCAGAAGTAGGTGAATGAAATAAACAAACCCTCTTACATCATGACAGTAGCATAATCTCCATATGGAAAAAGAGAAAATCTTTCCTAAACCCTCAAAGCCAGTTAGATGCTACCTTGATGATTATCTGATGGCCCAGATCTTACATCTTCAGCTTAGACCATATGAATTCCGAGCAGGTCTTTTGTCATTAAGTTACTCTAGGGTATACTTACAGTATTGTCTCTGGGTGGTTTTCAGCATCTCTGTACCTTTTTTGTTTCCTAGTCTCTAATGTAATCTCTTCTGGAAGCAATATCTGCAAATTCATCCTCCCAAATTAGCTAGAATTTGATCCTGAGTGTGACATTCCTATACAATTCACAAATCCACAGTATCTTTGGCCAGTGTCAGCTGTGAGCATGTTGATTTACAGTTTGCCTCCTGCCCTGTGAGTGTGGTTACAATATAAACTCAACCTTAGCAAAAGCATTTCTAAGAACATTCACCTGATCACCAGCCCACAAAAGGGATCTTTATGATGAATGATTCTGAGCAGAAGTTTAGTGATTTCTAATCTGGTGACCTTAAGAAATACTAGACTAACCTAAGTAAAAATGATGGCAGATAAAAACAGCAGATCAAAATTTAATTTTACAGATGGATTCTCTTTGAGTAGATACACAGAATCTTTATAAAGTCATACATGGATTTCTAGGATTTTGTAATCCTAGCAGTGCCCTTCTTTATGTTCAGTTTAGAAAATACTTTGCAAGAATTTAACTTTTTTTTTTCTGTAAACGTGACACTTTTAGAAATATAAATTCTGAACATTTCCCCCTTTTTCTACACTTATTGCTAAAAACCCCCAAACAGCTAACAAACTTGAGCCTTTTTTTGCTAATAAGAATTCAAGAAATCTTTTTCTATCTATAGATTTTCATTTAAAAAATACTAATATTAAAACTCAAACTGTAATGGGATTTTTTGCCTGTTTCATGAAATCAAAGTTTCAGAAGATGCTGCAGATTTTATTGGAATTAAATTAAACTTTTTAGAGTCTCATGTATGTATGCATGTACATTCTCTGCTCCATCACTTACTGGATTTGCAAAGTAAACACTTGATTCTGAATTGAGCAGAGTAATTATTTAAAGGTATGCCTCTAAAAGTATATGATTATCCTGGGTAGTCCTAGCAGTTTTGAAGATTGTTTGCATCTGACTCGACTCCAGTGCATACTGACACACTTTCCGTGATTAAAATTTTGTTTGGTGTGAGTAGGCAAGAATTTTCAGGTTTTCTCTTTCCCTTGGGGAAAAAAAAAATCTCTAAGAAATTACTGAGAAATTAAAGATTAAAATAATATCTCATTTTAAAGAAATAATACTTCCTAATTCAAAGGGGCTGTGAATGAAAGGATTAATCTTTGTGGCTCCACTAGGCATTCGTATATATGGTTACAAAACAAGTTAGGAGCATGATAACTGGGGAGTTATTTCAGTCTTTCTCTGCACAGTGTATGAAACTGATCTGGAAACCAATTAATTGCCTAAATGATCAATTTTACGTTGATATCAGTTTGGATATGAAAAATTGCATCTTTCTAATTTTTGTATTCAGATTGTCCTGACAAGTTAGTGTTAAATTTTTATATCTCTAGGAACAGACCTAACAGATACATAAATATTAACATAATTTTAGGAAGAAAAATGTGACACGGATTACTCTAACAGCTGTATAATGTTGATACAATCTTCAAGTTTTTAATCATGATTTGTATTTTTTATGTATGTAATAACCACTTTTTTCTTAATAATTCATTAACTTCCTTTAAATGTCTCTCAAATGCAATTGTGCTATGTACATATATGTTATTTTATCAAATAACCTGTTTTTATTTTTTACATTTATAACTCTTTCCAACCTTATTCTTTCTTTGATATATTATTCTTTCATATTCTTTCAGTTTCTTTAAATGAGGCTGCCTATGAAACTGCTGGCAGGTAGTGAGAAAATAAGTGTTTAATGAGTGAGGAAACTATTATAGCAGTCAGGAAAGGGAAATTATAGCATATATAATAGGACAATGATTACTTTTATAAAATTCAGTATGAAGTTTTTAATGTCTCTTGACAGTTCTTTAGTAATTAAGATTTCATCTTGATTGTCTTTCTGTTAACATGAAATGATATGATGGTTAATATTGTTAAAATCACAGTGTTAAGTGAATGAAAAATCATAGTGTATAATTCTCTGGTTAGTATTTGTTAAAGTCTTTAATATTATACTCAACCCAATTTGGAAAAATGTTCATTAAATTGTGAATGCAAGTTTATAAAATTGAAATTGCCTCTTGATAATATTAGATTTATCTAAAATACATATATGAACACACATATACTTTTCTAGCTTTTGAAAAAATATATAAACTGTATAAAATAAGGCTAATTACGAGACAACTAAAATACATTTTCAGACTAACTGGTAATCCAGTGAAGCTCAGTATGTGTTAAAAACATTTGTAACAAATGTAATTGCTCAAAAACATATTTATGAGACAAGTAGACAGTTATCATTATTGTAGCTGAGATAGCATTTCACATTGTATCTAATCTAGATAAGAAACCTCAAGGCAATAATCGGGCTAAGCAGGTGCTTACTCAGAGGATAAAGGATGTCATGAAAATCAACCTCCCACAGAGCTAGAAGAGAAGGGTTTACAACTATTGGGTCTCGTCATAATGATGCGTGACAGAAAGACACAGCCCTCTAAACTAGAAAATAAACCAGAAACTTATTACCATCCAGAGAACTATGAAGGGCACATTAACAGAAATAATCCAAATATATGAAAATGAGCTAACTCACCAGAGAAAATTGATTCAATTAATTTCATAAAGAATAACACAAATAAGGTCTTTTGGCAAGCATGCTGTGTTTAGATTTAAGCAATGTATGTTAAATCTCTGACTGTTGGACAGACCTACTCCGTGACTTTTGGAAAGTCACTTAGTGCTAAAATCTGCTACAAATTCCTACTGTCCTAAAAAGATCTAAAATCAGTTTCTTGATTTCTGTGGTTTAGTTCCCCAAGTATAAACCAGGAATAATAGCAATTTTCTGCCTTGAAGGCTTGTCACAAAAATGAATTAATTAATTTCTTGCTGATATAACATGGCAATGACACAGGCACATCTGTATTGTATGATATAAAAGTAAAATTTTAACAGATCATTTAAGAAAGGGAGAAGAAAAATTCAGTATCACAAACTGAAAGCATTCCCAAAAGAAAATTATTAACTGACTCAATAACTTTATTCCCTAGATTAATTAGTGATATTGTACCTGAAGCAACCCACCTGTCACTAATCAGACTGTTGAATGCTGTTCTACTTGAGACTTTTCAAATGTTGCTGACATGATCCGTCCACAAAGTATACTTATTATTTTAAAAAGCCTCTCCTCTAATTCTGATATTTTGCATTTCATTGCAAGGTTTTTAAGAGAGTTTTCCATAACTTTGTTCCAAACATTGGAAAGCAACAAGTATGTAAATATGTACAGTACAGTACAGTACATATGTACAGTACATATGGATGTAAGTAGGCACATATATATATAAAAATCAGTAGGGTTGCTACCAGGAACATACAGACTTTCACTATCATCCATTTAAAATCAATTTGAAGGCATTTGGAAAGCACTTTAAAGAGCGACTAGGCATCAATAAAATTTAATTAATTGGGTCTATGGATGCACATGTAAATTGAGTGTTAATTGTGCTAGCAATGCTTTTCCATTAAAAATTAAACTCATGATTAGTAACGAAGAAAAAAACAAGCCAGTGTTGTTCCATAAACAAATCTCATTTTCTTTTAATTGTGCCCCTGCTTTAGATAACAATCATAATTCTCCATTTGCGTTGTTAATGTGAGCATCACTACAGCATGGGGAAGAGAGACCAATTGCCACACGTTTTAAGATATTACAGAAGTATCGTTCAGAACTTTTGGTTCAGTGTTTTTGTTTAAATTGCCTTATCCCTCCTTTGAGCAAGAGTAGAAAGTTCTTTTACTATCAAGCAGACTACTTAATGTATTAAGGAGAAAAATAAGTTTGTCAATATTTTTATGAAGGATTTAATAATAATGTGGAGATTATTGGGGTAATCTACTTTATTACCTATAGGTCTGACTATACACAGATAAGAATTAATATGAGTGTCAATTCAGTCCAGGATGTAAGTATTTGAAACTTCTGTTCCTGCTTCTTCCACAAACTCTGATCCTTTAATTATGCTTTAAGAACAAATACAAATCAAGGGGAAAATGTGCTTAGTTCTTGGAAGAAAGTCAATAGGTTTCAGGAGTGAATGATATCATCTAGTGCTTGTCAAAGAGAAATGCATCCAGACAAGTTGGACTGAGACTTCTACCATGTGAGTGAAAAAAAGGTCCTCTCTTCGTGCAGTGCTGTAGTATCCCCATGGTTGTGGATTCTGCTCCCAGGCAGGCAGCTGAGAGTTAGGAAATGGTGACCCTGAGTTTTATTGGCCAGATCCTCTGGATGATTTAGTCACTCATTCTCTAGTTCTTCCACCAGCAAAATGAATATGTCACTTCCTATCTCACTATTGTAAAGATATAAATACATTAAAAACTGCAAAGTACTCGGGGATGGTCATCACATACCAAAGTACATGGTCATCACATAAGTAGAGAGCAATGGTATCATTGTATTTTAATATTATATGGAGGGCAATGATAAAAACTACTAAAAAGACAGGAAAACCAAAATAATCTGAACAAATATACCATGAAGATTCTGAATCCAAATCTTACCTCATCCATTTATTTACACCAGCTTTACTGGCAGAGCATCACTCAACCAGTGGAGAAGCTGTTCTTAGTTTGCTTTGTCCCTCCACATGAAGGAAAATAATTAGGACAAATCAACATGTGACCCCACATTTTTCATATTATGATAATTGTTAACTTGTGCATTTTACCTAGAGCCTGGATTGTGGATGGACTTCAAGATTATACTATTCTAAAAGGATTTCAAGCCCAAATCAATTAAACCGGAAAAAGTAATGTCTTACTAGAATCTAAGCAAATAACAGTGTCATGACAGTCTGTCATGTTCTAGGTTTGCAGTGAATCCGTCAGAAATATTTAAGTATCAGTAAAAAAGGACCTGAATAAAAGGCTTAGGAGTAGCAGGACAGTATTTTTCAGATAATGTGAAATCAGTAAAAATACGAAGAGAGTATTTTATAGCTTCCACACTGAGCTTCGAAATTCCTCATTTTCTGTTGGACTTGGGAATTGCATCTTTCTGTGTAGCACCCTCATTTCTCAGAAGCTTCTTTCACACCACTGAGCAGAATAACAGGGAAAATAAACTTTGAGAAATATCCCAGACTTTCCTCCGTGGCCTTGAGTGCCTTCTCACTATTCATAACAACGTACCCTGACAGCTGGGAAACAAGGGTGTTACATAGTTACATGCTAAACTAGGCAAGTCCAGCTCAAATTCTTCATAATGTCAGGGTGAAAAGTTAGAAACTTTTGTTAGAAGAAAATTGTCAAAGACGGAGAATTAATTTTCTCTCTTGTTCTTGAAAAATCAGGAAAAAATGTGTACAAGTGGCGATAAAGCCTTGATTGCCTAGATCTCACTCTCTTAAAAGATAAGTATGTGTTTAAATTATTGATTTGCTTTTGTCACCTAATGTGAAACTTTGTCACTCATGTGAAACTTGGAATTTTGGTAGGTGAGTGCAAATCAGAGAATGGCTTGGCTTGGAAGGGGCCTTAAAGATGATCTAGTCCCACCCCCCTGCCATGGGCAGGGACACCTCCCACCAGCCCAGGTTGCTCACGGCCCCGTCCAGCCTGGCCTTGAACCCTGCCAGGGAGGGGGCAGCCACAGCTGCTCTGGGAAACCTCTGCCAGTGCCTCACCACCCTCACAGGGAAGAATGTCTTCCTTAGATCTAACCCAAATCTACCCTCTTTCAGTTTAAAACTGTTACTCCTTGTCTTATCCCTATGCTCCCTGATAAAAAGACTCCCTCCCCCCCTTTCCTGCAGCCCCTTTCAGCCCTGGGAGGCCGCTCTAAGGTCTCCCCGGAGCCTTCTCTTCTCCAGGCTGAACACCCCCAACTCTCTCAGCCTGTCCTCACAGGGGAGCTGCTCCAGCCCCTGAGCATCTTTGTGGCCTCCTCTGGACTCATTCCAACAGGTCCATGTCCTGAGTTGGACACAGCACCACAGGTAGGATCTTATGAGAGAGGGGGAGAATCCCCTCCCTTGCCCTGCTGGCCACACTTCTCTTGATGCAGCCCAGGACACGGTTGGCTTTCTGGGCTACAAGCACACATTGCTGAGTCACAGTCAGTTTTCCATCCACTCATACCCCCAAGCCCTTCTCCTTGGGACTGCTCTCAATATACTCCTCACCCAGCCTGGATTTGTGCTGGGGATTGCCCCGACCCACGTGCAGGACCTTGCACTTGGCCTTGTTGAACCCCATGAGGTTTGCGTGGGGCCACCTCTCCAGCCTGTCCAGGTCCCTCTGGATGGTCCATCCCTTCCCTCCAGCGTGTTGACCGCAACACACAGCTTGGAGTCATTGATGATCTTGCTGAGAGTGCATTCGATCACAGTGTCCATGTCTCCAACAACTTCATACCAAATGAAATCTGTGCTCCAAGGGTTTGTGGGTTTCTTCTTTCTCCACACAGTGTTAAGGTGCCCTTCCCTTCCAACATCAGCTCTCCTCCTCTGAAACACCTCATGCCCATTTGGTTGAAGTACTCTGTGCTGTCTGTGCTTGGGTTGTGACTCACATATTTGAGATGCTATTTGGTATCTCCAGTGACTCAAACAATAGCATGAAGCAGTGTAAGGGAGCAGTGTTCTAGTTCCATAATTGCTTCAGGACTGATTCAGCATGGGTTGATTTGCTTTTCCCAACTGGTATGTCTTATTCATCCCGTCTTCAGACCAGAGTCAAGGAAATGAGTGCATAGATTTAACAGAGTAAGTGGCCAAATCATGGTCATTTGTATTTATGTATGCATTTTATTTATAACAGCTGTAACAATGTATTTCTCTGAAGCACAGAGAACTATAAATTTGTGGGTCTAATAGATTTTGTACTTTGAAACATAGTGCTTAAAAATAGTATAATGATTACATATTTCATGTAGACAACAACCCCAGGAAATTTGTGCATCTGCCTGTGAGAGGTGGCTTGAACCTTTTCACTGCAGTTTGGAGGACAGAACTCGCAAATTCCAGATGAATTGTTAGAAGATAGGACAGAAGTCAGTGTCAAGAATAAAGTGAGCTACTTGAAATCCTGGCAGTCAAGTCTGCCCTGATCATTTGTCTGATCCCAGAAATGTCTTGTCCACTAAAAGATTTTCAGTGCACACAGGTGTTCAAGTAGGACTGGACTGTGTCTTTGTCTTAACCTGTGCATTGCCTTGAACCTGAGGTACAGAGCAGATCCTGCTTATTTCCCACTATTCTGTGATTCTCTGACTTAATGCTGTGGTCTGCCATTAGGTGGGCAGAGAGATTAGGAGTAGCTTGTTTTTAATTTCCGTCTTGCACTTGGTTGCAAGTAGTGTCTTTTGAAAGGCAGTCGTAGCTGACTTTGTTTGGTACAGGGGAAGCAAAGACGGTATTTCAGAACAGGCTGAAGAATACTGGATCCTCCAAAGAATCCTGCTTGTAACTGCCCCCTCCTCCCATGTCAGATAAAGTTTGTAAGCATGCTTTCAAGCAGCTTAAAGCTCCTAATTTTGTAAGAGAAGTGAAACGTTTTGCTGTTGCTTGTATCTACAGGAGTTTCCGTCTCTTCTGTCATGTGACCCAGATCCTAAACCTCTTTGTACATTTCAATTAAATGTTTAGCCACATATTGGGGGATGTGTTTTGTACAAGCTTTGGTCAGTGTATTAGCACTGTTTTGAAGAACAGTAATTTGAGATGATAAAGAAACAAGATAGACATTTTTTTCTGTTGGACTTCCAGCTGATTTGATAAGTTCCTGTTTTCACAAACCACTTGTATTTTTATGAGTGAAAATAGTTATAAATTCAAAACTAAGGACACAAAGTCTCCTTTTTGTTAATGCGAGCCTTGTCATTAGCATTCAATCAGAATGGATGAAGAGGTAGGGAAAGAAGGTGAGACATAATTGTGCTAAATAGCAACAAAGAGATGAGTAACTACAGTTTTGGCTTTGGCTTTGGGTTTTGAAGTTTTGGGGATTTGAGCTTTTAGCTTTTTTTCCTTTTTTTTTTTTTTTTTTTTTTTAATCTGTTAGTTACTTTGGGTTGAAATATCATGACTCTGGGACCTTGCTGTCTTGCCTGATGTCTGTTCATTTAGGGCAGATTTACAGCACAGGGAAAGGGTTGTGTTTGAACTGTGAGATAACAGTTAACTGCTGCAACTTCTTCAGCTTGAACAAGTTATTGCCAAAACCAGTCAAGTTGATTCTTACACAGCTGTGGTGTGGGCAAGCAGTAGTTTCTCTTTTCTCCACACCTTGACTGGTTTTATTATTTGAAAATTCTGATAACTGTATACAACTGGATTTGTCAGAAAGTTGTGTACAGATGTTTTCTTGGATGTTGAGCAAGCAACTTTGTACAACTTGCTTTATTTTTTCATGGTTATTTTTACTTCCTATTATGTAAAGGCACTTATTAAACTAGTAGTGATAAATAAATATTCCAATTCTGTTTCTAGAAACAAGTTCTAGAGTTTCAGTTTCTGAAGATGAAAATGTTGAAGCAGCTTTCCTAGATATCAAAGTGGTAAGAACCAATTCTCGCTTTATTCTCAGAATAATGTCTTATTGTATGAGGTTATTCCTTATTTATTTTTGCTTATATTATTATTTTTATTTACTGTATAATAAACAATATAAAAAGGCCCCTCACGAGGAATACATTTTTTCCCCTTATCAACTAACCGTCAAGCTGACCGATTTTCACTAATCCTAATAATGTCCTTGATAACTGCACTCTATTGATGGTCGGTTGTTGTTATCCTGCAGAAAGTATTTCATGCTCATGACTCATCTCAGTTGTTTCACTTATTCCTGTATCATACTGTGAGTTTGGTTAGTGTTAATTGTAATTTGGTTAGTGTTGATAATAATTTCATACTATGCTGTGACCTAGAAGACATATTATCTTCAAGAGGAAAACCCAGAGCTTTATGAAAGCTAGTAGGAGAAAAACGAGAGGGAGGAAAAGTTTCTGATGTTTGTTTTTCCCATGCTGCTTTACTTGTGTCAGGTTTCAGGCCTTGAATACCTTTTGGTTTGTCCATGTACTTTTTGTTTGTTAAACTTCATGTGCTTATCTAACTTCCTAATCTCCTGTGGGGATTTGATAACCTTAGTGTTTTTTTCATGTTGCTTCCAGTGCCTTTGCCATGATTAATGGGATAGACCACTAAACTGGCCACCTCCAAAATTATGGAATGTGTTAATCAGATGGGCAAATGACCTCAGGGAGTGCAGTGACCCTTAGGATCAAAGGTCAGATTTAAACAATATGACAAATAGAAGGATGTTGTCATTTCAAACTAAAAAAGGGTAAATAGATAATGAGTAACTTGAGAGTGACATACATATTTCTTGCAGTTTTTCCGTATACAAGTCTTTTACCATTAAATAAAAAGTATATTCTATGGATGGCTTGCTGTATGAGGTCAAAGTTACAAGGGGAAGATTACTGGTAAGTACAAGATAACAAAGAACACAAGATTTGGTTTCAGTTTCACTGTTCGGTGTAAAACAACCTGTTATTTCTGCACCTTCATTTTCTTCTCTATAAATATTACAGAATATGATCCTTCATAAAGCTGTTCAAAAATCTTGCATTCATGATGCTACCAGTGCTGCTGTTGAGTAGCTGTTTCATATATTATTCATTTAACTGGAAACATGACACCATGTGGTATAGTTAGTTTTAGTATGGAATTTTATTTTTCTTTAATTGTTAAAGTAAAGTGATCTCTGTGGAATTGTATTATAGAGGGAAAAAAAGGCTCAGTCGTCAGCCTGGTACAGCTGAGAGGAAAAAGAACTTAAAACAAATCTGTGCTTCCATTACACTGACTGGTCAGATACTAAACCAGACTTTGCCATAATTTAAGATAGCTCTAAATTATGCTGGCTGAATAAGCTGGGAACCTGTCAGAGAACTGTGTGATTTTTCCTGAACATGACATGGGTTCTGCCCAGTGCTTTCTAACCCAACCTGCTACTAGGTCTAGGAAATAATTAGCATAGAAATGTATTATGTCAAGGAGAACCGTCTGTTGCCCTTCTTGGTAGCTTTTTAGTCACAGCTATACAAAGCAGTTTGATGTGGGACAGGAGTCTGAATCTTAAGTATGTCGAGCCAGTGAACCATCAAGCAGACAGTGCTGTATCTTCCATAATGCTTCTATTCAGCAGGATTTGTAGTGGACAATATAGCCTACACTACCTATATTTTGGTCCAGTTATTTAGTATTTTTTCATATCTGCAGTCCTGAGTATTTCACAAAGGGTACAAAAAGCAGTTTAAAAAAACCCTCATCTCTAAATAAATCAAGTATCAGATGTATTTTATAAATTTGTTTCTTTCATAATGTTGCTGTTGTCATAGCCATGATGGTCCAAGGATATCACTAAGTCAAGTTTTCTGCTGGATTATAATATCTTTCCTTATGATTAACATATCTACTTGGACTTACTCTCAGCTTTTATATTCTTTCAAAGTTTGTTGCTTCTGTTTCAAACTTAAGAATTAGTCAAAAGCATCCCTGTTGATTTTTCCCTCCAATTATGTGTTGGCTGGTTCAATAAAAAAATTTTTCCTCCCCAGAAGCCTAGACTTGCCTTAGGAAATTGTGTCATGAATGCGCAGATGCTCTGCTACATGTTGGTTGTATTGACATTAAAGGAGATAAACTAGTGAGGAATAACTCGTAAACCATCAATTCACCGTTATTACTTAGATAGAGCTCTAGCTTGGTTGTGGCAGTGTGATTGAATAAAGAGTGTAGCTTAGCATAGAAACTAAAATGGGTGAGGCAAGCTGGAAAGGTAACATTTTTGATATTTTCCGTTAATATTCAGCATTAATTAAAAAAACAAAACAAAACCAACCTGCCCACTTGAGAAATGTTTTCTTAATGTCTTCAGATTACATTTGGTTTGTATGTAATAACTGAAATGAATTCTACTGAATATGGTCAATAGAGACTTGGGATGGAATGAAGTATTCCATTCTGAGGGCATATTCTATGTTCACAAAAAAAAAAAAAAAATCTTTTATAACAAAAATAAAAAAGAAAAGAAACCATTTTGCATGAAAACATGTTTTAACTGTATTTGTAACACTCAGTAAATAAATTACAGGTTTTATATCATTCAGAAAGAGCTGCGAGTGATTTATTCAGTTATTAACTTCACACGCTTGGAAGAATGAATTAAATACCAGTCCTTGTTGAAGGCTTTTGGATTATTCTGCCAGAATATACCACTTAAAAGTTTTGGCAGCTCAGTGTGTGTGTTGCGTGATGAGCAGGAAGATTTTGGTGGAAGCTAAAGAAGATGAGTCTGTATCCTGACAGTTTACAGCCCCTTATAAATTCCATAAAATGAAAATGAATTATGTATTATTGGGTTTACATAAGGTCACCAGATGAACTCTGACCCTTCTCTTTTCTCATTTGGCTCAATTATTAGATGAAATGACAGATCTGATCTCTTTTCAAATTGTATTAGAAGGGCCCTCTTTATTTTGCCCTCTAGCAGTGATTCTCTGACAGAACTAGGCAAGTGCATTAATTATGATTGATTTAGTGGGTCTATAAGGTGATTATTTTTCAAATTCTACTTCTGTGCGAAAACCTTTTGACCTCTCTTAGGCCACACAACAAATGAAATCCATAAGAAGATTTAAGAGGGGACTGACCAGTGCTGCAGTTTCCTTCTGCTGTTTGAACTCAAAACACTTTGGGACACCCAAGAAAATCCAGGGGATTGAATTACCAGGACATACTGTGGTTAAAATGTTTAACAATTTGATATCTCTGTTTAAAGTAAATGGCATGAAATTGATCACAAGGGGAAAAAAAATTCCCTTTTTGGTGGGGGGGCAAAGTGGCAAGAAAGATTTTTTGTTTTGTAAATTAGACACAATAAAAGGATAAAGATACCTCATATCAAGACTGCTGAAGTGTATTACACTGCAGTGAGAATAGAATTTCAGTCATATTCTTGTGGTAAAATGGCAAAATAAGAAATAATTTTAAGGGTCTATTTTTTGGTGTGACTATAAATATTGTGGACTACATGTGTGTCGATGTTTATATATACACATATATAAATATAGTAAAGAGTATAGTTTGAAACCAAATCTGAGTTCAAAAAGAGAAACTGCACACTGTACATTTATTCTTAAGTAACATGGATAAGTTGTTTATAGGCTAATAGATCTGTGAATCCTGTTTGCAGATAAACCACTCTGATTTTGGCAAGCTCAGTTCTCTGGGAGGCCTACAGTAATATACCGTACAGGTGCAGTAATCCTCTCGATGAGTATAGTGTAATAATGCCCTTTACAGCTCCGTTGTTATTAACCAGTTAAAGGGTATGTGAACTGAGATAAGTTCCTTAGGAGCAAAGCTAACTGACCCTCAACTACCAGGTCAGACCAGTGTATCCACTTGGCCTGTTCCATTTTGCCTGATCTAAATTTTTGCTGAGTTCCCTCTTCTGATAACTGATCTCTAGAAATAGATGCAGAGGATGAAGAAGTAGGGGAACAGAAACAGGGTTAAATATACTTCTCCTTGATAGCCAGGAGTTCTAGCTCTATTATTGGAAGAGTCGATGTCTTGGAAATAAGAAGTAAATGCAGTTTTTGTTTTGAAATCAGATCTTTGTAAAATGGTAATTGTGAATAGTAATCTTGTTAACACTCAACGGTTGAATAAAATCTATATTTATTGAGCATATCTGTTGCAAGATATTAATTAGGACTACTGTAAATTTGTTTGGGAGTTTTTCTGTCTACTTTGTGGAGAGGGCTGTTATTCAAGTATATCTTTCAGGAACTCCAGAGTGAAAGTCTGAAAATCCAGCTAATCCAGATGAGATTTTTAAAGTTGAGTTTAACCTTCTAAATGTAAAACTAAACAAAAAATAATTCAAAACTAAATTAGAAGAGAATTTCAGACAGATTTCAGTACCCCACAGGTAAGGAAACTTTGACTGCAGTTTAATGTACTATAGTAAAATAATTTAGTACTACTAAAGGGTGAGGAATTTAAATAACAGCAGATTAGTTACAAAGTACTGTGTTGTTCCCAAGACATTTTTAATTCAGCTTCATACTGTTTTTCTTTGATTTACTTAAAAAAAAAATCCAGTTTTGAATTGCAAATGTAGGTAACTGGACAGTATATAGAGGTGTTGTTGATGGAGAATTAATTAGGAAGATAAATTTCCAAAAGTTTACTTCATGCTCATTTTAGATTACTGCGCTAACAATTCAATACCTCTTTGTCCCTAAATGTAATGGAAGATAACTTTGAATTTTAAAATTTATGATTACACCTAACAAAAACAGTTTTGCTAGAATTTCAGATTAGCAGAAGCATGCCATTCTGTTGGAATACATATATTTCAACAAAGTACTCATGAAGCACAGGATGAACGAAGGAAATGTCTGATACTTTTTAGCGTGGAATAATTTAGGATTGCCTTAGGATGTAGAAGGTGTGTTCATGTCTTTTCTCTGCTTGAGGTAGGGTGATCTGAGATTAAAAACTCTTCTTTGAATCAGGCAGAAAAAGAACATGACCTGGCTCTTGCAATCCAGGAAGCATCCCTGCTATTTAGTACATGCATTCATGCACATACAATAAAAATGGGAACCATGAAACAATTATTTTTCTATGGAGCTGTTCAAAGCAGTATCTGTGATACTTTGACGCTAGTCACAAACAGTGTTGGTCATACTCTAGTCAGATCTACTAGTGACACCATTTCAGGGAAACAAAAGTGTTGGGCAGTTTTCAGCTACCCTGTGCCACATTACATCAGGGTGCAGCCTTGCTTCTTTTGATAGCTGTTTTCCCATAAAACTGTTGCTGCTGATCAGAGCTTATTTTCAAGTACCTTTACCACTAGTAAATTGCACATGGTATCTCACCAGGTATTTTGGATTTTTTTTTAATTTTTTTTACATTACTAGCATAAGTGAGAACACAATTAACAACTTCATTATCGTTCTTTGCAGGGGGCACAAAATATTTAGATAGTAGTGTGTGTTGAA
Organism: Athene noctua; assembly: GCF_965140245.1. Taxonomy (NCBI): domain Eukaryota; kingdom Metazoa; phylum Chordata; class Aves; order Strigiformes; family Strigidae; genus Athene; species Athene noctua. Next base: position 10,762,361 of record NC_134045.1, read on the forward strand.
CAACTATTTGGGAGAAAAGTGCCTATTGAACATTTATTACTGAGTTTTCGGGGGGATTCCTTAATGTTTGAATTAATCTCTTCAGCCATGCAAATTCCTGTGCCGGAGCATGTGCAGAAGCAAGAAAAGCACAGCAGTTGTCTTCATGTTACGTATCAGCTGTTCTCCCAGATCTCTGCAGGAGATCTTACCACAAATCCTGTCCCATTGAATGGTTTGGCTAGTTTATCACTATGCTTTGCCAGTAACCTTGGTAAAGGCCTAACACCTGCATTAGTCAATGCTTGTGCCTCTGTTCCTTTCTAACGATGCTGCTTGTATTGAACTTAATAAGGATATAATTTTTACACCTGCTCTCAAAGATTGGCCGGCACAGACAGTCCAGCTCTGACATAGCATTTCTGATGTTTAGATTTTGGTCTTGTATTTAAAATGAGATAGAAGTCATAATGTCCAATTTATGATGCCAGAGAAGGATAGCATGTCCAGTGAAAACAAGCTGGTAATTGAAGTTATGCTAATGAAATAAAGTACCATAACAAGAACAGATGTTCAAAATATTGGCTTAGAGCCACATTGTATGTCCTAGTATTGCATGGGAAGTTATAGCAATGTCTTAGCTGTGCAGATTGCTGATAGCTACTGTTTGGTTTTTAAGTAAGTGAACCATAAATTGAAATAGTGAGACAGCAGTGGGTCAGGTCAGTTATGTTGCTTCATTTTGAGTTCATTCATGCACTCTGATGCTTCAAGTATAAGATGCTTTAAAACGCATAAGTATTTCACATGGTTCTCAACTGTTGATGACCTTCATTGCTTTTCAGAGGGAAGACTATGACTAGTAAGAGATTTTCAAACCCTAGATAAGATTGGGCCCTGGTCTGGAAAATAGTTCTGTGTTCTTTTTTCTCATTTTTTACTAAAAATATTTGAAGACATTAGCATTTTGAAAGCTTAAGGATTTAGAAAATCTGACCCTGAGGTTCCTGAATTCTTCTAGAAGTTGTCTCAAAAAAATTTTTTTTACATCATTCTGGGTCATATAACTTTGTGAAGAGTATAGTGTAGAGTATAATAAAGAGGTTGTTAGTGTAGAGTATAATAAAGAGGTTTTTCATTCACAGAATTGATAATTCAGACATTCAGTGCAACCATTAGAATCTTGTAAAAGATCACTTTTTCTTTTTACCGTAGTAGAATATGAATCAGCTTTTTTTCCAAATTATACAAAATCAAACCCAGAGGCATTCTAATGTTTTTTTAAGATTGTAATGAGTTCAGCTGCATCTTTTCCTTGCTGTAGATAGAGCTGTGGCAATCAAACATGTAAGCTTGCTTTTTGATCTTTCATTAAATAAATAGGAGGTCTCAGGCACTGAAGGCACCATCTTTCCACATTTGTAAACAACACTAATGCTTTTCTTCTTGATCTGTACCCTGTTCTACGGTTGGATGACAAATGCTCACAAATAAGAATTCCACAGAAAGATATCTAGTCAATTTTTTAGACAATGGGAATTTCCCATAGGATACTTATGACTATTACATTCCTTGAGATAAAATAAAGGAGATGGAAAAATGGGAAAGCCTGCTCCCACATTGAAGGCAATATATGTATAGCCATTATGAAATTAAATTATGTTTCCAGGCATGGTATAATTTTGGTTTCTGTAGAATTCTTAGAGACAATACACTGCTGGGCTTCCTACATTTGTGACTTAGCAATCTTTGGTATAGTCTGAAAGTTTTAAAAAGTACACAGACTTTACCTGTGATTTCTACAAGGATGTGATGGAAGTCTTTTTCCAGATATGTTTATATTAATTTTAGAATAATATAGTATGTCTGATTCCTCTCCTGACAGGTTTTTGCTGCTATGGTTGCTATGTATTATAGATATTGTAAGTTAAGACATTCTAAAAATATCTACGTAATAAAAGTAACCTTTGAATATTGCACCTCAGGAGACAAGTGGTAACTTCATATACCACGTCCCACTTGTAACCAACTGTTTGAGTGATGCTGGTCTGTCTCAGGGTAAGGTCCTCCAGGGGTGCTTAACTTTAGAGATGTACCATCATCATATTCCTTAGCACCTACTTGGCAAAATTGTACACATTCAGTCTAGTAGCAAAAGTTACTTTTTTCATGTAAATTTCTTCTGTACATAATGTTTAATGTATAGATAGAAGGGTACTAATGTGGACTTTATACAGTATGAAGTTGTCCAGGTAGACAGGCTCAAGAATGTATGTGGATCCTGCATAGCTCAGTACTCATTTCTGTCTTATCACACTGAGAAATCAGCTTGGATTTCTTTTTAAGAAATAGATGTTAATAATTCTAGCATCCGATTATGTCAGACTTGGCCCCTAAAAGCCTTGGTTTTACAGTTTATAACTCCCTGACAAATAGAAACGTTATTTATGATAATGAGTATTGTTTGTTTGTGAGCAACTTGATCTTGCATCTGAGCTGAGACCATTGTTCTCAATACACCTAAGATCTGGAGCAAATTGGAAATGACGTTCAAAGGTTACATTTTAATCTCTGAGTTCCTTGTGCCTTGTTTAGAGATAACTTTCTGCTCAGAAAGCTTTCTTCACTTGACTTGAATCTGAAAAGAATATTTATTACATTTTAATACTGACACAAACAAATGAGTTGGTTTTAGTTTCTGTCATCCACAAACCGCTATGTTTATAATACCACGAGTATATTAATGGACAGATTTAATGATATATATATTATTTCTGTCAGGATCCTCTAAATTACTTTTGCTACCACAAGGCACAAAATGATGATGTATTTCAGTGAACAAAGGAAGGTAGGTTACACTTCTAGTGCCCATAAATTCTTTGTTTTAAAAACATCAAGGCCTTTGATACAGTACAGTGCTTTTCAAGAGATTTGCTAGTAAAAATTAACCAGTGGGGTGGAAGAAGGTTTCCTGATGTGCCTACTAGTATCCCATTTCTCCAGCCCATTTTCTTCCATGCTAAAGATGACATTGTCTCATGTCCTGCTGTATTAGTTTCTCAGTTTTGGTGGATGCCAGCACAGATAATGTGTTAGCATGAGAAATATACTAAACTGTGGAATATCTTTATGTTTGGGGGCTAGAATCACCTTCCTAATCTTGGAAATAGTTTTGTGTTAAGTGATTTTTAGGTTTTGGGGTGGTTTTTTTTGTTTTTGTTTTGTTTGTTTTTTTTTTCTTAAACATATTTCCCTTCCTAAAGTGGCTATTTAATATACTTTCCTTTTTAAAATGCCTAGAAGTTTGTGGTCCATATTTTAGTTGATTCCCATTTTCATTTCTGATAGTCCGCTACTATCCTTCTGCTACTATCCTCCTGCACTGTTTTGGTTTTTGTTTATATCTGGAAGAAGTTCGAGGAATGGGGGCTTGGGGGTAGAAGTAAGAAGGAGGTTCATTTTTGTATTTATTATGCCAGCTCTGTAAGAGACTTATCACTCCAGCATTTCACCATTAGTTCACAGCTCTGTCGCCATCCAGAAGATGGGACCATTGTTAGAGATTGGCAGTAATTTCAGAGGCTATAAATCACAAGTGGAGAAATATTTAATCTATTTCTAAGAGTTTCAACCTGAATACCAGTATAAAAGGTATGTGGTGTTACCAAATCAAGCTTTCAGAAACTAGGAAGGAGCAGTTACTCTCTACTGTGCTGCCTCCACTTAATTGCTGGGGAGAAAAATAGTATGCACTCATGCAATTAATATATAAAGAGTCAACTTAAATTTACAAGAGCAGCTTGGTATTGCACAACTATTCAGTATTCAAAAGCAAATACTTTGCATTTTGAAAATATATTTTAGAGTAGTTTTAAAACCGAAGTTGCTTTTTAAGTGTGTATCAGAAATATATCTATGTCCTTATTTCTTCATCTGTTGTCATGAGCAAAATTCAAATCTTTATAGCAAAGATCTTTCCTTTGTGAATCAACAATAAGTAGATGGAAGTAATAGGCAGTTTATTGAGATGAAGCTAAAACCAAAGGTAGACTTTACAGCAGTGTAACAGTTTGCAATCATAGAAAAAGAAAATTTCTGATGCTTCTTTCTCTAAAGTTACTTGCAGAAAAAAATCAGTGTAACTGTCATAATGGTGTACTTACTGCTGCACTATGTCGTGTAACTGTTACTTGTAAAAGATTGGCTTTTTTAGTTTAGCTTTTTAAGACATAGTTTGGTACAAAGACATTCTGCTTTTAAGAATGAAGTATATTTCAGTGATACTATGCTGTATTTACCATTAGAAATTTAGAAAGATTATTTCAAAACAGAACGAGCCTTCATAATTTATCAAGCCAAATATCACCCAAAAAATAAAAGTCGGTTTCCAGGCATCCTATATACATTATTTTGCCACCAAAGATACAGAGAAACTAAAATCTCTAGCTTCTTAAAAATGTCTTTACTCAAATCTTTTAGAAAAGATTTAAGATATTTGATCTTCTCAAAAGACCTTGGTTTCTTTCCTGAGACTTTGCTGTGAGTAAAAGAATCCTGAAAAGAAAATGCTCTCCTGTGAATGCATTGCAAATGGTTTCCTCTTTCTATTTTGAGCTCTACATCAAGTAGAGTAATCTTAGAATCTAGTTTGTCAGTACTTTCTAATTATTCTCACCAGCATTATCTAATCTAACGTGAGAGCCTTTTGGAGAAGAGAGGGACATCAGCTGTATTGTTTTGGTTTTTATTTGGTATTTGTTTTGTTTGAACTTAAATGCTTGGTATATTTTTTAGTGTGGTATAAGTAAAAATGTATCAGTTCTATTTTCAGCTTGATACATTTTTAATTTACTGCAAAGACAAGTAGAATTTAGTTTAGCCTTCTGTTTGTGAGTTGTTAGTCTGAATAAATGAAATTCCAAATAGTAAATAACAGCTAGTTGAAGATTACAGACTCCGTGCAAATGGAATAAATTTGTCAAAGTGTTTTAAAAATTTGAATAATCGGACAATTTGTAAAAGCAATGAAAAAATTTACAGGTGGGGGATGGGGGTGAGTGTTGCATGTACTAAATTATTTTCTGCAAGCTGTTTACTTATGTTTGTTCACAATATAATCTAGTATTTCAGACCAGATGCCATTCTTCAGAAAATGAGTTAGATATGAGAAAGATTACTTGGATTTAAGTTGTACAATGGGGTGGCAATTACAATTGACTAGATGATTAAAAAGAAAAAAAGAAAATCTTTGAATCTAAACAAACAAGATAATGCAACTCTTTAACTGAAAGGGTCTTGAACTGTTTCCACAGTGTTGACTGGCTAGAGAATAATTTGTCTCACAGGTTCAGTAATTTCACATGGATCTTCTTTACTCTGTCCTGCAACATTTTCCCTGTTTAGAAGTGTAAGAATCTTAATAAAAGAGTAGAAACACCACAGCAATATAATGCAAAAGGGGACTTGGAAAAAGAATCCGTGCAGTTTTATATTCTATAAAGAAATACAAATCCAAAGCAAGATTGTGGGGGGTAGGGGTGGACTAGGAAAAGGGAAAAAAAATAAAATAAGCCCACACCACAGATGCTCAAGTGTTCATTACCCAAATCTTTGCAGGAAGCGATTGAATAGAATTACCTACAAAGAGAATGTGGCATTTTAACATTATACAATCATGTTCCTCATGGCAGGTGACATCTATCTCCTTGACGGAGACTGTATCTCAAAAATACATTCACCGAGCTGTCTATAAATTCAAATAAACCCTGCAATTTAATTTTCAACATATCCATATGTTTGAGAATCAAGCTTTCAGCGGTTGAGTACAGTTTGTGTTGATACTACTGTACCCAATGAATAAGGAGGAAACAATGAAGTGCCACTGGAGCTATAGCCAGGTTTGGCAGGGGGCTGCAGAAGAGAAAGGATTCATCCCAGTGTTCTGGGTCTAATTCAAGATCCAGTGAATAGAATTTCCCAGAAGTTCGTCCTTTCTTATTTGGTCAGATGCAACCTTTTTCATGGTTTAGAGGAACTATGTCATTACTTACTTAGAAACACAAAGAACCAAATGTGTCATTGTGTACCATGGAAATGCAGCCAAGAATCTTTTAAGATAAAATAAAACCTTTAATTCTTTAAGAAAAATAATACAGTAGAATGCACATTCTTTTAACTTTGTAAGTATATATTTTCAGAATATCTGATCAGTTATATTATGTGCAAGAGAGAGAACACCTGAGACAGCTGCTGCAACAAAAGGAAAAATGCAGTAGTTATTTTTCAGTTTTCAAAAAGGTATTGCCAAAATAAGTTTCATTGTGCATGCCTGATTGTATTTTTGCTATTGAAAAATGTTATCTTCTTAGAACTTATATGAAGGCTGAAGGAACAGCTTGAAATAATGAACAAGTAAAGGTTTTAACTATGGATTCATTTGCTCTTCTGGAATGTGATGGATAATGTAGGTTGAGAAATAGAGTCTTATAATGGTAGCAGGATCCATGAGGGTGTGTTTGGATCAGCCATAAAATTCCTAATAGTTTAAAACCTTCAAAGATACTTCTGATAGTAATCACCACCAGAGCTACAGAATATTGTTTGGGGTATCAAGTGCTCAGCGGTTTTATTCCAAGATTTTAGCGCAGCCTGTGGCTCTATAGTGGTAATGTGAAATTTTGGTTTGAGGCATATCAGAACAAAAGCTCTTAACCTGACTATCTGTTAGGTCTAGATTGGCCTGACACTACAAACCTAAAATGGGAAGGCAAAAACTCACCCTACATGTCTTTACTGAAATCTTAGCTTTGGGAAGATGTGTGAGTTCAAAGCACTCACTTGTGTGCTCCCCAGGAAAGACAATGATAGGCAGAGTTTTCACTACACTGCGTGAATAAAAATGGAACAAGGAACGTCTTCCATTCAGTGAGGCGGACTGGCCTTGCTAGGGCTCAAACGTTGCTCAGATAGACTTGGGAATGTCAGAATTTGTTAAACTCACACTCGGGAAGCTAACCTGTGACACACAGTTGCAAAATTATTTTTTGTGACATATTTGGCTTTTAAAGAGCTGGCAAAGTATTGTCTCATATTTTGCCACTGCTATTTAAAGTTTCTGTCTTCTTTTGTATAATTCAACCTTCTGAAGGCTAAAGTTGGGATGCATCAGACTTCTAGAACAATGAGTATTTGCACAACATAGAGTTGAGTTTGGGTACTAAAATGAGTGAAGGTCAGTACCTGGGTTCTCCAGGGTCAGCTCTTTTCATCAGGGAGAACATGACAGTTTCCCATCAGATCATTAGTACTTTGTTATGTGATAGGTAAGAACATACCAACTTTTAATGTCTTTGATCATATTATACTATTTCTGTTCTTCAGTAACAAACTCTGAGCTGTCCAAAAGTGCCAAAAGTCTGTTACTGATAACTGTTAAGACTTTCATGGTCAATACATACAATAAATTTCCCCTGCCATGTTTTTATTTAATTACTTTTTTTTAATGGAGAACTTGGTGTTGAATATATCTGTACATCTAACATTAAGAAGTTAGACATATATAGCTAGCTAATAAATTATGAAAATATATATTTAGACAACCTGCTGTTAAGATACATGTTTTCATGTCTTCATACTCTTATTGTGATCTGAACCCTGGGCACTGATACTTTTTGAGATAATGGAACTAGGTTGACTTATCCTGCCAAGCATATGGTGCTTGAATTTGTGGAAGTTTCTGTGTAATGCTTTAGGAAAGTTTTCACTGATGCTAGATGTAAGGATTTTGTTGTGGAACAACTACATGGGATACTTTATCTTATTAACATCTAACAAACTTTTTAGATTTTTTTTTTTTTAAAAAAAAACAGGTGCTAAATTATTTTAGAATAAATAAATTAATTAGTTGTAGTCCTTGAAAACAGTCCAGTAATGTGCAGCTATATTCTAATCAGCTACAATTTTCTAATCTTTCAGTTTTCATAAGCAGGATCATCTGTATGTATAGGAATTTTCTTAAGTCTTCTGTTATTGTTTGCTCTTTTTTCAAAAATATTTTAACTAAAAAACAAGGGAGCAAATGTTTAAAAAAATGCAGTTGTGTAGCTTTGAAAATTTATTGCACAGCTGGGGGCATTTAAAGAACTTAATTAACAAGCTCCAGCCTTAACATTCTCTCTTTTTAAGGGGAAAAAAAAATCAGTTAAGGTTTGTCCAATTAAATTTTAGGAGAGTTTGTTGATAAAAAAAAAAAAAAAAAAAAAGCTGTGATTGTGAGCTTACAGTTTAAAAAGAGAAGCTCCAGAATAATGAAAACTTGCAAGCTGATTAATTCAGTGGAAAGCTGTTCTGTGCATAGTTTCCACAAACTCATAAGCACTTGGGCATTTTTAGCCCAAATTTAATTATAGCCTTTGATAATCAGGCTTTGCTCAAAAGAAATCCCCTTCTTCCCATAATACTTGATGATGTAATGCTCTATTATAACTCAGAACTCTTCCCCCAGCACCAAAAACAAGCCGTCTTCATGTCAATGGAAAAAATAGGTGACCTCTCCTCTCAGAGTTTTACATTTCATGTTCTGCAAACTGATATAGATCATCCAAGGCTGTGTTGGTTTTGTTTTTTTTTTTTTGTTCGGTTGTGGGTTTTTTTGTTGTTTTTCTTTTTTTTTTTTTTTTAATTTGCTACTGGCTGAAAACAGCTAATAAAAGGCTCAGTTCAAAGCCGTCTATTTCTTAGTGGGGGGGAAAAGATGTTATTCTGACATCATTGCTCTGAATGAGCAGCCTGCGGTTCATACAGTATACGCTCCCCTGGAATGACAAATTTTCTGCCTTTTTCTTGGGGGGAATGTTCAGGCAAAGGGAAAAAATGCATAAGAGAAGCAAAGAAAATTCATTTGTATAAGCTGGCCCCCCTACTGTGGAATTTTCAATTATATATATCTAATTATGGCTGTCAGTTGATGAATTGAGAAAAGACATTTTTTGTCCCCCCTCCTTTTTTTTGTCTCTTCGTCATCTCTTCTGTTAGAATGATTATAGCACACTTACACAACTAATTGCCTTACTGCTTATTAGTGATACAATTATGCAGGCCAGACTCCTTGTGTGAACAACCATCTGCAGAGAAAAAAAAAGTGACACTATTCAAAACTATCCATAATTTAACCAATGTTATTCCAATGCACTGAGCTCAGACAATTGTTGGGCCTTCATATTTCATACCCACCCTGGAAAAAGAGGGTTGTGGGTTTTTTTCTTTTTTTTCCCCTCTCTTTCTCTCTTTTTCTCTGTGCACTGATTCACCTCTTTAGACCCACTGTGAATTGGAAAGAAAGGAAGAGAAAAAAGTGCTTCATATGTCAACAAAAAGGAGGGAAGTGAAGCATGGCTAATGCCCATTCCTCCTGTGGGCAATTTTTCTTCAAATTTTATACTAATAGGCATTTTTTTTCTGCTTTAGAAACAGTTGAGAAAGTGCAGATGTCCTGACCACAGAAATCTGTGTATGTACATTTGTTGGCTTTTAAATGGTTTTAAAGCAACTGATGTACAACACAGAGCAGAGTAGAAAGTTTGCAGTGCATGTAATTGGTTCTTAGGAGAATGTGAAATGAATGTCTTTATATTGCAGCTCCCAGAGTGGTAGGTGTAGGAAACCAAACAGGTGAAAATGCAGGAGTCAAAACAAAGCTTTGTGTGTTGCTGATTAAGTTAATGTGGAATATTTAAATGTCTAAAAGATACTACTTTTAACTAGTAACTTAGAGGTAATGTCAAAATGGCTGCTGGTGAAGGGGGGTGGAGAATAGCTTTATTTTTGTCATTTATCTTAGTTTCTCTGTATGGTTGTATTTGTCAAGTCTCTGAAATGTCAGTCTAATGTTACTGTATTTTCAGAATAAGTAGGAAGAAGGGAAGTTGTTGTGGAAACCAGAATTTCTTTTTTTTTCTTTTAAGTCAGAATGAGAATACAGAAATATGAAGAAGGAACAAAACTTCGGTGTCAGTCCCTCTCAACATGTGTTGCAGAAGGCCTGTAATTCTTTTGGTTTACTAGAATGTAGTCTGACTGTAAAACAAGGAAGAATGAAGACATTTACAATCAGTCTTGGAGGTACAGTTACACTTGTCTTGGAGATACAGTTAAAAATGCATAGTTCTATTTCCAGGTTTTTAGAATATCAGTGTCTGTGTCAAGGAGAAGCCATCAGATGGCTTGAAAGAAGTTGTTTGCCATTTCCTCATCATTCCTCCCACTCTTTCTAGTGCTGTTCAACTGTCATCCTTACAACAAATATAGATTGAAGTATACATGTTTATGCTTTTGCTTGTACTTCTAGAACTTTTTGGCTCTACAGGTGAGTGCTCACATATAAACTTTGGCCTCCAGAGGTCCAACTCTGCATCTTGGAGACTTAGGGTTTAGAAATTCAGTTCTTCATCCTGAGTCATTCAGGGTAAGTGTAGTGTCATTTATCTGTAACAATTTTAATGCAGTATCCTGTTATTGCGAGCATGCCTATTAAAACAAGAATGAGCTCTATTTGTCTTCAAATAGGATTCCTGCAGTTTTGTTCATGGAGTCTCTGAGGGGGCTCCTTTAATCTCAGTGATTTAAATGCACGTCCAAAACTGAGATCTTCAAATTCTTTAAAAAAGGCATATTTCTAACGTGCAATTTTTATGAGAGGGAAGTTACAAGTCCAGCTTCTAATGATTCTGGTCCTGAACTTCTCAACCTTAAGTCCTATCACCCATGACAAGAAGGGAGAGAAGCACTGCCTTGCAAATCTGTGTTTTACGTATGCCTCAGTTTCATGGAATGGACCATTTCCACTTTCAAATTATCATTTTTTTTTTCAGGACATGCATCTAAGTGGCATAGTGAAGGACTGTGCTGCAGTTTGTCTGGTGGTGGTGTTACGTGCTGTGTGATTTCTTTCATCTGCAGTGTATCAGTACAAGAGTTCCTAATAATGCCAGTCAGAATCTTGCATTGGAAAACCTTTCAGGATGGCAGTTAATGTGTTTTTGAGGGTACTCAAGTTTCTCTCACCAATACTACCTGTGATACAAAAGCTGAGTGACTCCATTTTGGTCTTTATTTTCTGTTTAGGGAAAGTAGACCCTATTTTCCTTCATTCTGAAATTACAGCCTAAATCAGAGGACTAAGAGTGGACAGGGTTCCGTACCTCATAGAGTACTTGTGTACTAAAACACCTCGTGTTTCTGACTGTAAAACGTACTCTTAATACTTCAGGCAACCTGACATTCTAAGAAGCTTTACAGATTTGCTTCTTCACTTAAGTATGGATGACAAAATATCTTTGAGCTGTCTCCGTTCTGTAATAAATGGTACACTGCTCCCAGAAGTTAAGAGCTGTGATACCTTATGTTCCTCTCAAAGCATGTATTTTTTGTACTCTGTAGAGAGAAAAACTGACAATGTAATTCTGCAGATTAAAAAAAAAAAAGCTTCTGATCAACATGGTATGACGAAACGTCTGGAAATCATCTCAACATTGCATACCTGAACACTGGAGATCCCAAAAGGCAGATTAAGACTTTCTGATGTTATAGCCTATTTCATAGTTCCTGGAACCTTCCCATTAATGTTATAGTGGTTGTGGCAATAAAAACTGCATTGAACAAGGACAGAAACACTTCTAGTACTTGAAAATTGTATCTGCATGCATGCATGCGAGGCAGCTGAAGTATGCAGAGACAGCTTTAATGTTGGTGTATCCCACACTTGGCGTGCCTTACTTAGCATGCTTCAGAATTTTTTTGAATAAATTCTTGTGTGCATGTCTAGACTGTCTTGAAGCAATCTAAGTGCAGTATAACATGTAACTTCACATAAACTTATTTACCTGCCAAAAGCATACTCTGAAAGTAGATTATTTTATCTTTATTGGGTTTATCTCTCTCCTTTACCCAGTCCTAAAAAACATACAAAGCCTGCACAGGCTTAATAGGTGCCAGCTATGGAGAGGTATTAAAAAGTTAAAAACTACTGCAGCATTTCCTTGCACTTTGCAAAGACTCACAGAAAATGATTCCACAAAGCGTCTGAAGGTGTGACAATGTCTGAAGGACAATAATTTAAAATTTATTCAGTATATGTGCTACTAAAATATTTATTGAATTTAATTATGTGGAGACTGTCAGGAGGAATTAACTATAGGAATCTTCTCATTCACAAAGAACTTAAACTAATATAAAGCAAAGAAACAAATGTGAGAGAGAGAAAAACAACATGGAGGTGTGTATGTGCCCTGCATCATTTCAGATAGTTCAAGGTTTTTCACGGATTTTAGAAACAGTCTAGAAAAGTGGGTAGGCCAAATGCTCATGACATGGACATTGTAGAGATTTTGATTTTTAATTTAGGATATGAACTTCCAAAGTTTCTCAAATTTTGATTAATACCTCTGATCATCAAGCTGTTGAGTAGGCTAGATGTCATACTCTCAGTTTTTTCATGGTAAATGACAGAAGGTATTAGTTTTGTTTCTTGTGGAAAAGCAGAATAATTCAAGGTCTTAATTTTTCATGAAACAGATGCCTTGCTCCCTACTGAGCCCTGCTGTTAAGGAGGTGTGCTGGTTTTATGAGTTCCGTTATCATCCAAATGCCTCTTCTTGGGTCTCCAGTAATTTCTGTGATGCACCCTGATGGTTTTGTGTTTGGAAGAAATCCAGTGGGTATGCATGGAATTCATAAACACACTTAGCTGTTCCTGTAAATATGATTTTAACATCTTTTAGAGGTTGTTGGATTGTTTCCTTTGCAATTACTTCAATGTACAGAAACTTTCACAGGAAACATTGGATTGTAAGTGACCTCCATTCTCTTCAGCTAGTGAGTTGGGAACATGTAGGAATAATCACAAACTGATATTTTACTTTCATTTTCCCTACCTCTGTAGATAATTAATTCGTTATCTATAAACCATGTTTCACAGACCTCCTAGTTTCTGGTATTGCATTGGGAATGAGCATTGTAAATGAACACACGTTTGCTGTCTGCTGTTTTGAACTTTTGCCCATGGGTTTTGTGCTTCTCTTACGGAGCTCCATGCACACTGGTTAATACGTCAGTTGCATCAATGGGAAACACGTTTATCTCTGCAGAGTTTTCTTCCCCATGCTGCTTCTCTGTGCTATTCGTGGGGATGAATAGTCAAAATGGGAACAGGAAAGTTTGTTTTGTCACTTTACTATGAAAAGCTGTTGTCAGGGTTTATGATCTGCTCCTACATAATTAGAATTCTTAGTTATTAGAATAATTGAGAAGTAGCGTAAAAATATACTTGACTTTCTGTGAGGGGAAGAAAAAACAATGGCTTTTGAGGTAAAACAAACAGCTAAACCAAACAAAAAACTCCATCTCTTTTTACTCAAAATCACTAAGATTACTTAAAATGTGAGAGGCTCAGGTTTTCTCTGACAAGAGGAGAACTTTCAGGTGTTTACTTAGCTTTATGGAAATGATTCTAAAAAACTTCCAAATATGTACTTATATTCTGAGATGAAATTTTGTGTTTCTCTGAATTAGATCTTGAGAGCATTTTTGTGGAATTTTTTTCTTGATTTTTTTTCCTCTCTTGGTTTTGAAGAGGATAAAACAAATACATAAAGCAAACTGATTAAACTTTCTTTTTTTCACCAATGATGAGAACTTTTCTGCATAGTTCTTATGCAAGAACTGTTTGAGAATGTTTTCCATAAATAATGTCAAAGTGACTTGAGGTAGGTATAAAGTAAATGAAGTAGCTGACAAAAGACTGAATGTTAGAATTTGGGCAAGAAAATTTCAGGCATGACTCTGCTAGCAGAATTGAATCTTTTACTTCAGCAATCTTTCTATTTTGAATTTTTTAAACAAAGTAAAAAGGAAAACTAAGAAATAGTTACCATTGCCATGTATCTGTCTCTCAGAGTTTAAGTAGGAGTCTGAACCTTAGAGCAGAGTCACAGAAAGTTGATTGCTTTAACTTTAAGAAACCAAACTTACTGCTACCTGCAACTTTTTTTATCTATTTCAGTATCTGTCAACTCTTCTAATATAAGTTTAAAACAATTCTTACAAAAACTTTATTACGGTATTATTTACAAATATTCTTCTTTTTAAAGCAAATTAGTCTAGGACTAGAAGAAATTAAATTGTACAAATTTGCATGTACTACCCAGTGTCAGAGAATTTAAATGAGGACGTATTTAGCCTGTAATTTTTTGTACTGCTGCAGTAATTCTGCAAAAGCCTCTGAAGCATGACATTCAAAGTTAAATTACATTAAGATCATAATTTTTTTCCATAAGCGTTGTAACAATTTACATAATCTTTGAAACAAATGGTATAAAACTATGAGAAAAAACATATTCAAGGACTTTTTTGAGTGATACACTACCTATATGAAAGAAGACATTTCTGATGTTTAGTTTTTTAAGACCTTACTAAAGCATAGCAAGAGGCACTGGTTGGATATTCATCTAAACTTAAGTTAAATGAAGATTAGCTGTAATTTTTTTTTTTTTTTTTTATCAGCAAGATTAACTGCTGAAGAAAACTTAGCTATTATGGAGGGTTTGTCATCACTTCTTCAAAGTAGATGGTCATGAGAGTTCATTTCTGACTTATAAATGTATTAATGCACCTTTTGTAGAAAAGATCTCCAAAAGTAACAGCATAACAAGATTAAATATTAAGGGAGGAGAGGGGTAAGTTATGTGTATATATGTATATATGTATATACACATAGTCTGTATATGCATTTACATGGATATGCACAACCATCTACGCAGAATTCCCTGTATACTGCCTTTAGCTTTTCACTTATGTTCTATTTTTCGAGCTGGTAGTCTGTAAACCACATCAACCCCAAGTGAATTTGTATGACCCTATGTTAAATCTTTGAAAGTATTTAATAAAAAAACCCAAAACAACCCCACATCCTCCTCCCAGAATCTTTAATATTAGAACATGTATAATGTGACTCCGTAGTTACTTTTGATAAGACAGACATTGCATTTCTTTTTCCCCTGATGTTTTTGATTCTCATGTTGACCAGATCTAATGTGGGGACTGACATGATTATGCCAACACAGAGACCTTAAAGAAGTCATGCACTGTCACCAGTATTTAAGTGAAAAAAAAAAAAAAAAATTAAAAATCATGGCAAGTGAAATAACTTGCTTTGGTTGAGAAATCACTTAGCCTGTCATTATTTTACACAACCAAATACAGTGCTGGCCATAATCTGCTGCCTTTCAAGTAGGAAAAAATACATTACTTATGCAGTGAATGTTTCTAATGTAACAAAGAGAAGGAATAAAAATGCCTTACAACAGTTTTATTAAAAACAAATTCCCACAGTAAATACATATACACTCTGGTACCATGGTGAAACAGCCAAAGACATCACTGTTAAGTGCTATGGGAAGTACTTATAAATTACTTGAAATAAAAAACATTGTTGCCTGGACATCAGGGTTGAAATGCTGCAGTTTGTAATAAATTAACACAGAACTTCACTTCCCCTCCTCTAACAAAGCAGCCATTTGTCTGAATAACCCACATTCAGCTGTGAGTTATATTTTCACAACTGCAACTGCATTCATTTGCAAATCATTCTCCAGTTTTAATGCTCAAGTTTTAAATACCTTAAGAACTAATAAATAAAGCAAAGTAGAGCAAACAGTTGGCTTGTAGCCTAAAAACTGGCCTAATTTCTGGGGGGTTTTCTTTCTTTTTTCCTCTTTCACAGTAATTTTGTACATGTCTGACATTTCTTTAAGCTGTGTTTTGTTTAGTCTGAATGTTTTTTCACAATATTTAAATTTAGTGAGAACATTTCATATTAGCGGCAAAAATAAAGACTACAGTTATTCAGTTTGGAATATTAAAATACTCATAAGGATTTCATTCCTTGACTAGTTTAGAATAATCTTTGAGTTACCTTTACATTTTTTATGTTGTAAATCACTTCTATCTCTTGCAAAGAGGTTTTTATTTTTATTGATCTTGGGCTTTATGCAGAAGTTTTACTCTCGCGAATGAGTCTCTCATTTCCCTAGATTAATTTTAAATATAAATCAGAGAGCTATTCTCTATAAGGGAATCTACTTTCATTATCTATTGGGTAAAAATGAAAGTCAATACTTTATGGATATTTAAATAAATTCTTCAAAGTAATATGATAGAAACATTTATTTACAGAAGTTGAGTTTTGAGGTTATTTTCCTGGCATAATTGAAGGCAGGTTTCTATAGATAGAATCTTAGGCTTTGTTCCACTTACTCATTTTGTTTTGAATAAATTCCTGTGGGCATGCCTGAAAGGGTTGGTAGTCATTTTCAGGAAGTGAAATTTAGGGAACAAAGTGCCTTGCAGAGACTACTTTGGTTTAGAATTGATCCAGTTTTCATAAAAGAGGATTTGAAACACTTCTAAAATCTCTTTTCTCCTTTTGTGAGGGTAGCCCATCTGCATGGCGAAGTGTTTCTTAGTGTAAACAGTGTCCCATGAATAGGAGTATACAATTTTCATGCAGAACAATTTGCAAAAATTTCTTGCATTCATATTTGCATTGTACTCACTACATCAAGGTCAGTTGTTTGTTTTTTGTTTTTTTGTTTTTATTTTTTTAACTGTAACTGCTTGTTTGTAAAAGAGTACAGTGTTTTTTGAACAAAAAGCATTCTGGTCCCAGTTCCTTTCTGCATATTCTACCCCCCCTGTCAGTTAAATGCATGTAAATCAGCTGTATAGATACCAAACACCTATGCGCTTAAAACTTTCAAATAATCTCATCTCTCTGCAGATTTAAGCAGATAGGCTGCAGTGTCTTGTTTCACATAACATCTATGCTAATCTGAGAGCAACAGAGGCAGTTCTACATACCTCTTCCCTCCTACCCGCCATTTAATTTAGAGATAAACGTGTCTTCTTGCTGATCCAATTTAAAGCTATTCTATTTTTCCCCATCTGCAATAGAAAATTATCTGTATTCTACTGGATGTCTCCTGTTGAACTGAGTGGAGAAGAAAATGGGTTCTGTTTAACCATCCATCCTATGGCCATGCCTCTGATAAGTTGCAATTATATTCAAGGCTATCTTAAGCAGGCAGCATTTTATTACTAAAGAAAATGAATGGTATGCAGGTATCCTAGTACAATCGCATAGTGCAGATCTCTGTAAAGTGGTACAGGCAGCGATGTGTACCAACTATCATTTTAACCTGTGCAGCAATAATGTGTAATACAATTATTATGTGTATACTACAGTCAAGCCTTGCTCACCTAATAAAACCAAGTAATTCCTTCAATTTAATCAGAATTGTTGGAAAGAAATAAAGCAAGACTTGTCTATGAAATTTGCAAGGAGCTTTTCTATTGAATACTATCTCTTACTGAAAGGATTAAAACCCTTCCTGTGTGCCTTTTAAATTCTTAGCAATAAATAATTACCAAATTGAAAGTATATTTTTGTTATGCACATGAATGTTCATAACAACTAAAAACTGAGTTTCTTTTATTTGAGGATATATGAGGATAAAAAAGATTGGGGTTAAGATTTAGAGGTAATGATGTGACAGGCTTTAGCTAAGACAAAATCACTTCTCTAGTTAGCAGAGTAATTTCAGCAATACATCTTCTGTAATTTTTTTTAATCACTTAGTGATTACTTGTGTGGTGCTATTTGATTCATTGGCCACCAGTACCTGATTAAGATTCTGTGCTTAGGCCATCATTACTTTTCAACAGGCCACCCATATGGTGTTAGTGTTGAGCCAGTGCAAATCCCTCAGCTTAGAACTGTATATTCTGTTAAAGAAGACTACGTGAAATGCTGACATTAGCATATGTTCTCCTCTTATTCTGTTGACCTTTATCCATGGCATTACACTAACACTGGATCTTTGGAGTTGGTCCAGTAAGAAATTGGGTTGAAATTATAAAATTAGCCATCTGTCTGTTAAAAACTTTACTGAGCCAGCAAGTTGGAACAAATGAGTGCAATGATGCAATGAAATGTAACTATTGGATACTAGGTGGACTTTGAGTTTGAATTTCTGTATGTTTTCTTTTCTTTCAATTATGAGTGGACATTTTTTCCCATAAGTATTCTACTGTGATTTCTTACGAGAATACATGCATGGTTGATGAGAACCTATGTCTTTACATTTATTAGGTATTAATTTTTCTTTCCATATGTTATTTCCTTTTGATATACTGAAAATCTCCCTCTGATCATTAATGATAAAAGTATTTCTTAAAATTAAATTAATTATATAAACTTAATATTCCTGAAATCTGTCTTAAGAATGGGTGAGTTTTTTCTTTTCAATCTGGTTTTCAGTCTAGTTTCTGGGATTTTGATTCTAGAATTACTGCAGAAATATAATCTAAAACATGGTTACAATAGTGATAATCAGTTGTTCGAGAGCTACTGTTTCAAAGAGCATGAACACATCCCTTCTTCAATTGCAAGGTCTCTATTAAAAATAGGAACTACAGTAGCTTGTGCTGTAAACAGCCTAGTGGAACATTTTTGAAAAATAATTAATTTACTAATTAACAAAATAATGTTTGTTTATTTACAGAAGATAAAATATTTCTATCAGGAAACAGCCTGCTAAGACTCTGCAGCTAGCCTGCTGTGCTGACAGCAGAACATCTGCAGTTTAATTTAATACATTTACTAAATGAAGTGGGTAAATAAAGGGATGTTAAACAGCTACTTCCCGGCCTCTGATATTTTTACTTTTCTCCAGAGGTCAGAAGCACTGATGAATGATTCCCCTTCTTTCCATTTGCCTTGTTTACAGGAGGCTCCCATGTACCAACATTGTTTCAAAGGTTGCCATGTTGCAATTGTGATTGATGAAATTACATTGGCCCATCATACCTCACTTTATCTGCTCATCTATCTCTTTAAATGCTCTATATGTTACTGTCAGGGATTATTTTACGCAGAGTATTACTTTATGCCTTTCCGAATGCATTCTTTGAGTGTGGTATGTGGTCACCAGTCACAGTGAATGGAATAACTGAAGAATGAGGACTATGTATGTTTTGCTCAAATTCTGGATGAGTGAAATCTGATTTCATTAGGTCAACAATTCAGTCCAAGCCAAAAATATAATTATATTTTCTTTCATTAAAACATTGGTTTTTATTTTTTCTTAGAAATTATCATATTTAAAGTCAGGATCACATTGTGCTTTTTTTGTTAGGAAAATATTTTCATTTTCTAATAAAGTAGATTCAAGGGGTAATTTGACCCTTTTTTGAGGCAGTTGTGCTAGTTTGAGTCACTCTTGGTTCTTCATCCTGTTCTAGGCTTTATTTAGGTAGAAGATAAACCCAGAGGTTTGGTTAATAGAATACCCAAAGGTGGATATTTTATAAAATATGGTACTTTAACCAAAGGTGACTTTAACATGCTCATCTTTGTCTCATCATTTTTAACCCAAATCCAGATGAATCTCAGGAAAAGCTGTAACCATAATGGAGGTACTGAACTCAGTAGTAAGAAGTGCTTAAACCACTGGGTCGACAGAAAAAGGCTCATGAATTTATGACTTGAATCACAGATTTATACAACATTATACATGAGCTCCAGGACTAAACAGAGAAGAGAACACAGTTTTACCTCCTTTCAGTCATGTACCTTAACCAGAAGTCCATTCCTGTTACTTTAAGTGTTCAAGTATTTTTCATGGAAGGGTTAAAATGTCCATTTATCTAAAGCTGAGCTCTTTCTGTTATACCTTATAGTGAGTCTTGTTAATTCATTCCAAGTATGATTACTTACAAACTTTGCCTACTTTTTGTATGGAATTCAATTCTATATCCACAGGTTTTACAGTTAAAATCCAGGTACTTCTGTTAAACCTGGTAATGAAGTGGTGGGTATTAGAATGAAACTCATTTTGATGAACTTGTGGTAACTGATTTGCTTAGCAGGTACACGGTACACCACTGCATGGCTCTAGTTTCTGGGTTTTGTGCTTAAAAGTCTAGTTAGGAGAATCGTGGCACTCTGTTAGCTTCACATTATAATGGCTAGAGTCAACAAAATAAAATGTAAAAGTTTGTAAATTTATAAAATAACTCAGAAAGTTCAGCAGCGTATCTTAAATGGATGCTGAAAATACTGTTCTGTAGATACTAGGTGGATTAAGCCAATAATGTAAGAATTTGCAATAACTGTAATTAAATAAAAAAATAAAAAATATTTATAGGAATACCCAAAATCTGATCCTCTTGTAGTGAGAGAGTGAGTTAGCATATTAATGCCTCCTTTCTTTGCCTCCTATTAATCAAGGAATTCTTAAGGCTTATGAAAGAGGTCTGTTCTTGATAGATGTTAAGCAGGATGAAAAGTAAGTATTTTTTCATCAACTAATACTAATCTATTTCAATGTCATAAGTAGCATTGGAATAATTGAATATTATGTCCAAAAATATATTGGATGTTATCAACAGCTTGTGATTAATCCTTGTGTGCCTCTAGAGGTATACATGTTCCACTGGTGAGGTTGAGCTGAGGAGAGGTACACAGCAACACTTTCACTGCTCCTTCTTTGAGATTCCACTACAAGGACTCGTCTGTGCATATAATATATAAAGGTCTCATGAACAGTTGTTTTTCTGGGAGGTCTAATGAATCAGAACACAAAGAAGCATGACCTTTTCTCTGGCTAGCACCCCTACCCCTGGCAGTTCGGTCCCTTGGTACATAGGGGGGGTTCCATCAGGTTTGCTACTAGGTCAGTGACCTATATTGGCTTGTTACATGTGGAGCTTCACAGAAAATTAACTGCACGATGAATTAAGTAGAGAGTGCTTAACAGGGGTACCTATTCTGTTTCTGGAGCATCTGTTTGTCAGAGCAAAAATAAAAGTTATTTATTAGCAAAAAGTGACGTTTACATATTCATACAGAAGAAACAATTTAATTCAGATTCTGTTATATGCACACACATACCTATATCAAAGATTCTCCAAAACATGCATATGCATTCTTTTTTTATTTTAAGGGAGTGCATAAAAGTTTTCTAACCATGCTTTGAACTTATTCATAAGATTTTATGTGTCTACCTGGAGCAGATTTGAAATTGCTTTTTATAAAATATGCTGCATTTATAAAATGCTTTTTTGGATGCCTTTTTGTTTTTCAGTGGTTTTATCAGCCCCAACTCTAGATTTCATAGAGCCTGGGGAATTTACAAAGGAGCCAACTCAGAGTAAACTTAAGTCAGAGATATTATACATACAATAGTCTGTCTGCTGACGCCAAGCCTTACTTTCCTCCTCCGCTAATAAAAGCCAGTAACAGTTGTCTGATCTTTTGCATCAAAGACAGTGTTTATGAAGTGGCCTGTATCGTTATCTTAAAATATACATATAATTCCTGCACTAAAAGCTTGAGAAGAATTATGAATCAACATTTCATAGTAAATTGTACACAGATTTGAGGACTGAAATAATATGTTTCATTCATGAATACTGGACCTTCAAAATAGGAGCACCCATGAAACAGGCTTCCCTCTGACTAATGGCACTTGCCCACCTGAATGATCTTTTGTGTGTGTGTGTGTCCAGTATTTTAAAAATTTAAATAATAATAATCCTTAGTTTTTCTGTTCACAGATTTTGGGATATTAGATTCAAATTTAAGTGGGGTCCAGCTCTTTACATAAACAGCTTTGAGCTCAAAGTCCTCTGATTATCAATAGAGAAATACGGAACAGGCTTCGGGACTGTTATTTCAGCAGCATGTTGCAAGTCTTAGGGATCTTTCAGACCACCTAGACATAAGAAAGCTCTTGGCCAGTTGGGACCGTTCAATCTGCCTGGCAGTTTACTTGATCATGTAATTCTCAAGAGTGTGTGCTATGGACTAGGCAAATTGTCTCAGTGGTTGGAGTCAAATCCTAGCCTAACTCAGCCTCCGTCCTGCCCCTACGTACAGATATGGACAATGTGCATGGTCCAAGTTTGCCATGGGAGGACACTTTGGAAAGAGAGCATCAGGGAGCACTCAGCCAGCCTAATCACACCTCCAACTGCAGGGTCCCGAGGATTGGGGAGCTGGCCATTGGTGACCCTGTCTCTCTTCAACATGTTTCTAGGCACTCCCTGTGTTGGAGCAGCTCAGGATCAGGAAGAGGAGCTAGAGGTAAAGCCTGTCCTGTGCAGGGAAGCATGCATTGCCAGGTGCTCTCTGTCCACATGCAGATGGTTTACCTGTGCAGATATAACAGATCAGCTACTTTGGAGACACCTACATGAACAGTAGGTTTGAAGATGATTCTACGGATAACATAAAGATTCTGTAGTTTATTTCAAATACTATTTTTGGTTTTGCATGGTGAATCTTTAAAATACACAGTCCAAGGGGCTTTATTCAGGATCCTTTAAGTAACAGCAGATATCTCAGTGACTTTTCTTTGGGTTTGGTTTGTTGGGTTTTTTTTCTAGAAAATACCAATTCACTGAGTACTGTGGTTCTTAGCACCTAGAAGCAGTGAATTCGGTGAACACATTCAAATAAAAAAAGAAGTTGAAATATCAAAACATTGAGTAAATTCTCTGGTATATTCAGAAATTCTAATGAGATTTGCCCGGGTGTGACAAAATATGAGAGAACATTGTCATTTTTTTCTGTATTGAAGTGGATAGCTGGTGTAACAGTACATATTGGAGCAATATTTGTGAGAAACTGAAATAAATGGCAAGGAGGCATTACAGCTTTAAACATCCTGTTGGCCTCATCTAGAATACAGAACTTGCATATCTCACCTTTCCAGATTGTCTGTGGTTCTTGGACTTTTTGAGACTGTGTCCCTCCCTCTCTTCATGTATCTAGTCCCTTATTTCCAACCTGTAGAATCCTTTATTTTTAATAAGCAATTAAAATGCTCTGTAAGAGAAATTTAATTTTAGGCCAGAGACATTTTGTATTTTTCTAAGTTTGCTGGATAGTCAAAAAATTAACAGAATTCCTGAACTTTGTTTCCGGAATTTTTTTTTTTTTTTTTTAAGTGTCAAGCAGGACAGCTGCAGCTAAAAGAATCCAAACTTTACTTGTTTGAAATTGTAATTTGACTCAAAGGTGGAATAAAGCTAATGCTTTGGAAACCTTTTATTTACTTTATTTACTATTATTTACTTTGATGATCACACTGTATAAATAAGGCATTTTGAATAAGCTTCAATGTAGATCTATTATGAAATTATGTAGTCATTTATCATCACAAATATGATAATTGCTGAACAAGTTTGGCAGTGCTTTCAAAAAAATCTTCCAGAAACAGTCATACTTTTTGCCAAAGTTCTACAAGGTTTCCAAGCACCTGCCTTAGCCAGAAGCAGCACAGCATATCAAGCGGCACAGGGCAAAACAAAGTAAGAGAAACTAATGTGCATGGGGGAAAAGGTATCTCTCTCTTGCTCCTGTTTGCAAAATATTGAATTAATAAATTTGTTTAGAAACAAGGGATAGTGGGGAGCAGAGAGATAAATCTAGGAAATGTGTGTTGCTCCCGTCAGTATAGCAAAATAGCTATCCAGACTATATTTCCCAACTAATTTCTAGGCTACTGAGTTGTGGGCTATTTGGATGTACTGAAACACTACAATATGTAATCAGCTACTTCTGCTTCAGTGTATGAACCATCTCAAATCTTTCATTTTGGTCATGGTATGCAGTATTTTTCATTAGAGCAATTTTAAAAATACAGTTGGAGAGGATAACTTTGATTACTTACATAGTATATATAAGTATATACTTCTATACTAAATGTATACTGTTATATATATAAATTAACAAAGCACTATAAATTTGCATGCATCTGGTATTCCTGTTTCATAGCTCATGTTATAGTTTACTTATGTCTTAGTCATTTGCATCAATTAAATTTAATTGGAATATTTTTCTCCTCCTACTTTAGCCCTTCATCTTCAGCTGTCAACATGCACATGCCAGTCAGCAGCGTAGCTGTCAAAGCTGACATCAACATCTATAGTTGTATTTTTCTGGTGTCTGTATCTGTCTTATTCTGAGTATTAATGTTTGTCTTGCTGCTAATAAAAGGATTTGCAAAGAATTAAGTTTCTACTATCCCCATCCTTAAGGGCCAGTGGAAAATGGGATTTCACTGTGACAATCTGACTTCAGTAGAGTTGCTCTGTTCCCATCGTTAGGGTCAAATTCTGGAGGGTTATAAGCTTTCAGTAGTTTTTTCTCTGCCATAGAGAGACCCTAGCTTCACTGATGTTAATAAAAAAATATTTATTTCAACTAAACCAATTATCTTATAATTTCATATTCCTGGTACTTTGGCTAACACAAGAACTATGATATTTTTCCTGAAAAGTAAAATTGGAGAGCATGTTGATAGACAAAACCATTTATGGAAGTATTCATAATAGTGTGTAGTGCTGAAACCAAGTTGTGAGAACATTGCTCAAAATATATCCAAGTGATATTCTTTCATTAAAATGAAAAACTTTATAATTTGCTTGAATGGGTGCAGTATTTGTGTGCTTTACAGATCACTGAATAAAAAATGAAACATTTCAAACATAACTCTTCTTATAGAGATCAGGTGAAAAATATTAGAAGTAGCACAGCATAACGCTTTTATAAATAAATAAAAAGCACCTAATTATCAGAGCAAATGACAGCATATGATGAGTGATGTGCTGCTGATAAGTACTGAAAAGCCTGCAGTGTAAATAAACAGATGGTAAAAATACTTAGGTTATAAATTTTTCAATTTTTCACAAATACCTACGTCACAGGTCTGTGCTACATATTTCAAAGGAAAACTTTGCATCCAACTTTTCCACAAGGTAAACATTTTCTTCCTCTTTACAGAGAGATAATAAACTGGTACTTTCCTCACAGGAAGGTTGTGAAGCTTATTGAATATCTATATTTTTGAAACCTGAAAGGTTCTCTGGTATAGCAGGTATTAATAATGCAAGAAGCAAGGAAGTTTGATGTGAGGTTTTGTTAGAATAGTATATCTTTAAATATAATATCTGCAAAAGTAAGTTGTGTCATGTGAGCTCTGGCCCCAGTGATTGTCTTATTGGCCACCAGAGACATACATTTGCTGTAGAAAAGTGTTTGGAGCCTGCTCTAAAAACTAGGTGTTTGTGTGAAATGCATCTCACTGTATATATTAATCTCTGAGTTGCTGCATGGCTTTGTGCTAATGATAGCTCATAGAAAAGTCACATATGCTTCAGAAAATAAAGGCAACATCTGTCAGACATGGTTACATTTTGTTCTATAATTAGATCTATATTGATCCTCAATGCAAAGAGAAAACTGAAGGGATTTTTGTTATTATGATTTAGTAATCACATTGCAGTTTACATACAGAATTATCTCTAACTGTCAGGAGTACAGAAAACTTTTTTACCTTTAGTGAGTTTGTGGAAATCAAATCCTAGTCTAACATGAGAATATCTATTCATGGTAAATTAAAATATGAATGTATAGATTAGGTTAATAATCTCATCAAAATCTGCTGTAGGTAGGATAGAGTTTAACAGAGACTTCCTTTTCCTGTCAGGCAGCATCCCCTTAAAAATACTAGAGTGGGTCTATATTGATCAATTCAAATATCCACATAGCTCGAGGTCTCTGGGATAGGAGAATCATGTATCTGAAAGGGACCATGAGATGTCACCGATGCCGTTCTCCTGCTTGGAGATACTGTCAGGTAGTCCTGGATGAGTGTCTATCACATTCCTATAATCCAGTGACAGAGACCACACAGCTTGCCTCGGCACTCCATCCCACCACCAACTGTAGCTGTCCTTGTGTTTTGTCCTAATGTCTATCCTAACTCATTGCATAAATTCCTGATTTTTCTCATATTTCCCAGTAAACCAATTGTCTCCATTTGCCGATATCACCATGTCCCTTGCAGTGAAATTTTATAGTTTTGAAAGCTCTTCACCTCTCTCTGGAATGAATGTCCACCAACTCCTTCAATTTTTCCTCTTGATGCTTTTAGATGTCTGATTATTTTTGTTGGTATGCTCTGGACTGTCTGTATCAAATTGTTCCATGTGTTTGGTAAATCATGATGGTCAAATGAGAGCTCAGCTGAAGTCTTCCAGAGCGAAGTAGATAAATTAATTTCTGTTTTACACATGAGGTTTATGTGTTCAAGTATGCCTGTGTCTACTTAATAATATGATATGTTCTGCACTGTTTTTTCTGAGTTTTAGCATGTTTCAAATTCTGATCAAGAAAGAAATATGGGGAAACCAAATGTGATTTTCTTTCTGTTTCCAGGAATGAGCCCTCAGTTTTATGCCTTGGTGGATCAGCAAACACTCTTCTACTCCTTTTCCCAGCAGAAATTGAGTCCCCCTCAATTAGGGGAAAGGAGTGGTTGTTTAATTTGGGCCTCGCCGAGGATGAGTTCTCAAGAAATCTTTCTCACATGTTTTTGCAATGTTTTGTGTTTGACATGTTTCAGTAGGAAAAATGGGAGTAGGAAGCAGTTTCAGTCACTCAGTAATTGTTAAGATTGCTGTTTTGACTCAGTTGTTTTGTACACAAGGTTAATTTTGTACCTACTTCTTTAGCCAAAATCAGAAATGAGTGACATATGCATCTGATAAAGTTGCTATTTGTCTTGATTTGTTGAGCTGATCTCAACAGGGCTTAGTTTCAGAAGAGTCCAAGTGACTCCCAAGGCATACAAGTAAATTCCTTTTGTGGTGAGTAGCACATGAATGCCTTTTTTCTTTTCCCAAGTGGTTGACGTGTCAGTATGAAAGGTTTTTCCTAGCTTTATGGAAGTGGCAGAGTTTAGCTACTTTGAATTTACATGAAGGGGGTATCCTGAATGGGTCAGATCCTGTCTGCTTTTGAATCCTCTTCCAGACTTTCAGATCTGCTCTTGGTGCTGACAAATTTCCCTTAGTGCCCTTCAGAAACATTGGGAGAGTACAGAGTAGGCAGAGTATGATAGAGTGTGAGGGAGCTCTGCCTAAGGAAAACTTAGAAGAAACCCTCTTGTAGTTACCTGCAAGTAAACAGACTAGAGGCTTGCATTACATAGAGAAGTACAGCTTTCTGCTTCACCCTCTCTGATAACCAGGTACTCCAGACAGCATGCTGTAAATGATTCAGTTCCATCTTTGGCTCCCAGCAGGAAAACTCTTTGAATTGTCTTGGTAATAGCTTCAAACCTGTGACTCTACAGGTATTTTTAGGTCTGTCTTGGAGACATATCAGCTTCCATAGACTTCAGCTTCTTTGTCTGCAGTCACTACAGCTCCAGACATATCATTGAAATGGGGTATAATTGTGGTCTCATGCCTTCTTAATCCACCCACCAATCTGAACTGCTTTAAAGGAGCCTCCTGCTGTGCTACAGGGAGTATTTAGAGCCTAAGCAAAGCAAACTTGAACTGTGGGTTGTGCCTGAATTTAAAGACTACCTTGGAAGGAGGAGGAGTGAAGACACGTTGTGAAATCTCTTCTTTAGAACAATATGATTTATAATTGTGGAATGCTTCAAGCTATGAATCTCATCAGAAGTATATGATTTACACTATTTATTGTTCTGGCTCATTGATTTTTCAGTAAGCATCTTCTGTCATATAGGACAAATGGTAGGACATTATAAGGCTGATTAATATTATAATATAGATCTGCTCCATACTGTTACAAAAGTGAGTATGATTTGCTGAGAAGTAGGGAAACAATCCGGTAAGCAGCAAATAAATGTTCAAAGAGAAATTTACCAAAAAGGGCAAGAGAGAGGAGGAGCAAAGCCCCTTTCACTGCTCCATTTAAATCAGGATTGTGTCCATGCTAGAACACTAGAACATTTATTCACAGAAATAATCCCTTTGAACTCAGCAAGGCTAGTAATTGAAGTTTTGTGTACAGGCTGCATGCAGCTTCACTAGGCAGCTGCTGTTTATCTCATGCAGTTTCAGTTTTTCCCTTTCAACAACTTCTGGATGCTTTATGGATGATTCCCAATAAAGTGGGAAAGGAGAAGAAAGGAAGGGTTAATAAGGGGGTTGGGAAATCTAGAAAGGAGAAAGATAGGAAGGGTTTTTTTCTTATTTTTACCACTTTTGTGCAGCCCAAAGGATAAAATCAGCAAGACTGGAAACTTTTTCACTGGTGCTCTATTCTCACATTTAAAATACAACATTTAATCTTCTATAACTGTTGAAAGATGTAACTCTGGCTGGCTTCTTGCTTCTAATCAATGAATAAAATACAAATACCACCAAGTCTGTCTTTCATCATGCAAGTGAGAAATCTGTATGGTCACTCTAACACATCTTACCAAAGAGCAGCTGGGATAAGATCCGTGCTTTGGCAAACTGACATTTTTTTAACTGCTGGAATAGAGCTGGTTGAATCGTTGGCTTTTTGCAATACAAATTTTTATGGCTTCTTCTAATATAAAACAGAAGATAAAGGGGAAACAATGCAAAATAGTATATCAACAGCAGATAATGTTAACCTGATAGTATACTCTATTGCATAGTTTCAAGACATATTTCAGACTAGTAGAAAAGCCTTTTCCATCCATTTAAATTAATAGTTGAACACAGCAGTATTAAGAGTCAGGAAAAAAATCAAATAGAAGTCAGCACACATAATATAGAGAACAAATGTACAATAATAGGGAGAAAGCTTTCTGAAGAATTTAAGGTATAGAAGTTATTCTTGTAATTTATATCAGCTCTCTTTCAATCAAATAAAGCTAATTACTTTTTGGAACAGTATATTAAGAGAGGGAGAGAGCACAAACATGAAGAGAAGCTGGTAATCCAAAAGAGTAAAAGGACAATATGTATTTTTCCAATATGGAAAATCTAAGTAAATCTATTTCTTTAGATCTTTTTAGAACAAAACCAAAAAAAAACCAGCAGTAGCAACCACAATGATGTTTTACATAGACTGGAATTAGTTTGTTACAACTAAAACGGAACCATTTTCCTCAGGAAGTATTCTGTAGAAACAAAACCATACAAAAACAATAGAAAGAAAATATTTACTCTGGTAAATATCTTATCAACAATAGAGTTATTTAGCTTAATTAGCACAAGTGCATATAGAGAATTAAAATTTTTTAATATAAAAATTTTCCACAGAAATAACAACACAGGAAGCAAAACTGAAAATAAATTATCAAGTAATTTTGTGGCAAATAATATGTTCAGCAATAGAGGTACCTAAAAAAAGAAAATGTTTTCTTATTTTAAGATAAGGTAACACTGAGGTAGATTGCCTCCATGCAGAAGCCCACTGTGCTCAATGTTAATCTTTCCATATGTTTCAATGAGTTTTAATTAGACCATAATTTTCAGTTTGCCTGTCTGAGTCCCTTTGTCAGCAACTGGTCCTTCATAGCACTTTCTGGGCTTAGCTTATAAAGGTTTTCCAAATTCAAACTTGAAAGATAGTATTTGTTTATATCCCCCCCATGGCATTAATGACAGTTCAGCTCAAAACACAGATTCAGCTTTAATTCTGAATTTTCCTGGTCATTGCTGGGCTGTTTTCTGGATCAGGGGAGCCTGGATTCTCCCAGCTTTGATGTACTGTGACATTAGCTAGCCTATCTCCAACTTCAGCCAGGATATAAATGTTAAGGAACCCTCTCAAGTTAAGTTGCATTTAAGGCTAACAAAAATGTCAGCATCACACCAGTCAGAATCTGTCTCTTTCTTCATGATTTGTCCCTTTAATATCTTCACTTTGTAAGGTCTCCCAGGCAGTGATTACTTTTTTGTGCGGGTGTATGTGAGGGAGTAGTCACTACAATGATACAAATAATATTAATGCAAAATTTAAAATAGAAAACTATGCTGTGATATGAATTTTGGGAATTGAAAAATAAACAGCAATTCCAAAAGAGTATATTTAAATTACGTCTCTAAAAATGCGTCAGTGGTTACATGAAATATAGACTGAGTAAACGCACATTCTGTTCTTCCTTGCATGAATTTAAATCTAATGCAAAATGGACAGATCCATTCATGCCTATGAAATTAAATCCAAATAGGTTTGCATAAGCATTATGTTTAATGATCACTGCACAGTATAATTAAAAGGTGATGTTACCTGAATATCAGATTTTCTGTATGCATGTTTATTTGGAGTTTTAATTGAAAATAAACAAAATCAGAAGTGCAAAAAAAAAGTAGAAAAGATGTGTGAAATGTAATGATAATGGTTGACTTCTAAACAGCCAAGGAAATTATAGTCATCTTATGTGTGGGACAGGAACAAACACCTCTTAATTGCACTTCATTATAACGTACCTTTCTCTTCTCAGTTGTATATATTAATTATAAAAATCATGTTTCAGAGACGAAAAGCTGTACAATAGGGTTTTTTTTTCTTTTCCCTCCCTCCCTTATGCTGTCTGCAGCAGGATGGAAGAACAATATCAACTGTCATCCACAGGAAGAGCTTAAGAGCTTTCAAAGACAAATCATAAAAAGAATGAAAGGCTATTATAAAAAAAAGGAAGAAAATGCTTTGATTTGACAGATTTGCTACTTATTAATGTTTAAGGTTCTCTCTTCTTTTTAAAAGTATCTTCTCATATTGTTTTGTATGTGTTATGTGCAGGTACATCACTTTTTGATGACTATATCACATGACATGTGGATTACGTAGCTCATTATTAACAGATGGAGGTTGAGGGGATAAGATATGGGAAAAGATACTTTAACAGCCCTCCAGGACTTGTATCAGTTCTTTGGGTAAGTTGTGGAAAACTTGAATGTGAATTTCTTGACATGAAGAGACACTGTCTTTTGAGGGCATTTTTTTTCCATTTCACTTGTGTTCCTTTGGAGCAATACTTAAAGACCCTTGAAAACTAGAGGCATGGTTGTCTTACCTGTATCGTGTCTATCTGGGACCGAACTTTTTTGAGGCTGAAGATTTCTTTCTTGATTTGGATTTTCAGTTGTCTTGTTTCCTATATAATTGGTCATATTATTTCCTTAAAACATACATTCTAGCTTAAAACTGAATAGACGCACCGGCTTTGTTGAATCTAGAAGCTACCTTACTGATGTAGATTTTGCGACTGCTGGATGTAGCCTTGCAGTGTAATCCTCTGCATGAAACTTGGTATGCTAATACATGGACAATAAAGCACTGAGCCATTATCTAGTTATACTGGCTTTTAGTATCTATCCTCAAAGTTTTTACCATTTCTTCCATTTTATTTTTTATTTTTTATTTTGCTGTAAACTTGAAATATGGTTTCCTGAAGCAGGAGTCTGTGATGCGTTTCTTAAGGCTAAATGCTTAGTTTCACTGTTTCATCTCCTTCAGCCTCTGCAGATTCAGTGTCTCTGTCAGAGTTACAGGCAACACATTTTTTTGTCGCACATATGGCCTGTTGATAACAGGTGAAGACCTGCTATTGTATGTATACTGTGTATAACATATGTATTCTTGAGGAAAAAAAAAGTCAGTGAACTATTTCATTAGGAACAATGACTGACAGTGATTCCTGAAAAGGTAGGTACTCACAGAGATCCAGGTGTTTTGATTATGCTATATGATTTTCTGTATGTGCCTTCCAAACTCTTACACTGTGTCTCCTTCAGAGAATAAAGAAAAGATCCTCCTGTCCAAATGGTAAGTTCTTTGCTTCGGTACATTCCTGAAAGGTAGATGCTGGCTTCTATCAGTTAGTCTCCCGACTAATGCATCCAGATTTAAGCTGTTGCTTTTTCAGATAGATAAGATAACTCTTCCCAACGTTTCAACAGCCGTTACTAGACCTTATGTTTGTTCTGGTGGGAGGGAAATCCTCCATGTGCAAGAACTTGAAGCTTATTAAATTTGAAGTGGATGTAAAATATTTACGGAGATAGGTACTTTCTATAGGTAGTATGTTCCGAATACAAACTATAACACTTGTCATACTGAAGAGTTCCTTTTTTTTTCTCCTCTCCCCCCGAAAAAAAAACCCCAATTAGTGAAAACCATGATAACTAACATAGGTATGACCCCTTTTCCTCTCTCATGAACAGTTGCAGCTTGCATATTTTTTTAATGTATTGGTCAATTTATTAAAAAGAAAATAAACAGTAGAAGAGGAAAAAGGAGTTCTTTCCAGAACTGCTTTAAATTTCAAGTAGGAGCTAGACTGGCCTGCAGATCATCCTGAGATCTAAGGATATGGCAGAGTAATTCAAAACCACAACACAATCGATAGAATTTCTCTGCATTCCTCTCTATTTTAATGTCATTTGTGAAGTAGTTTAACCATTAACACGTATAAAGCTATCTAACTACATGAAGAATAATCACATGATACATTTTTTTCTAAGGAAATATTAACTTCAAGCTGGAATAACCAACTTCCCAGAATTCACATAAAAACATAATGTAGTTAATATTAAGTAAAAGGCTTGTGCAAGCTTTTGTTTTTTCCAATATGTGCTAAAGTGTGCTTGATTTAGTCATGTTTTGTTTATGATTAATGAACAATTCACCTTGAAGACTAAACTTTGATTCATATCTCATCAAGAATTTGAAGAAATTATTTGTTTAGAAAAGAAAAGCTGCTTTGTGTGTTACATGGTATTAAAAATTTAGCACAATCCACACTCAGCAATAACACAGGGAGTTGAAGCTGACAACACCTAGGAAAGTTTCAGTTACGACCCAAGTGTTACCAAACTTCAGATTGTTCAGAAAATCTTCAGGTATAAATTGTGTAAATTTAAAATGTGAAAAATTCTCTTTTTTTCATTCTCTATGATGTTTTATTCATAAATGTAGACTTAGCAGATGAACTCAAAATGTAAGCATATGGAATATTTTTATTTATTTATTTTCAATATTCCTATTTATTTATAAGGCAAAAATAAATACATTCATAAAGAAAAACAGCTGGAAATGTGACCAAGTTGCTTTTGTTAAAGAAGGTGCACAATTGTGCAAGTTCAGGGTTTATATTTTACTAGGGGGTATAGCCAATTCTGTGACACTTCACCTACATAAAATATTATTAGGTAACAGATCTGAGGAAAGATATGAAGTAAACTGCAATTGTAATGAAAGTATCTGTGTATAAATCCAGAGCACAAAATTATTTGGCTCTATGATATATGTGTATCAATCTTAACATGATTTTTTTCTGATCATGAAGTAACGATTATTTTGAAAAGATCCATATTGGAGTGGGAGCAGGTAAACCTGCAGGAAGCATTATTTATAAGTGATATAATGGGAGTGCTTTCATGTGCCAATAACCTGAGATCTACAATGGTGTAGGTTTTAATTTTTAGCAAAACACAGACTGAAGGTTGTCTGGGGCGGACAGATAATAGTTAATTTGAGCCTAGGCATTCATGGCATGATATCTAACAACCTTTTCTGACAAAATAATTTTATTACAATGATAGACGGATGACCATTCTGGTTTTATCAGTGGATGACAGAAAATTGTTTATGCCCTAGAATAGTTATATAACAAAATTATTGTCCAGTGCAAAATTCATGGCAAAATTAAACTCTATACAGAAACACAGATTTCTCTTTAATTCTTCACTGAAGAGTGAGGGAGATGGTTTTTTGTAGCGTTCTGGCCTGTGCTACATTTAACTTTCTCAGAATAATTCTTCTGTGGTAATGATGCATGCGCTACAGGATGAGCAATTGGAAAACACAGACTATGTGAGGTGAGTTGCAGTTTATAAGATAGTTCAAAATTTCTTTCTCTAGAAAACTCTGTTCCTGGTTTTTTTTTTCTTTACTTCATTTACTCATAGATAAGTGAACAATCAGTTACTTACTTTAGGTGAAGTCTTAAAAACAGAGGATTATATAATTCAAGTTGATTCCAGTGGTTTTAACATATTACAGTAACATAAGAATAACAGAATTTTATAGTTGATTTGCTTTCCTGTGAAATTTTCTCGATTATCTGATGTATAACTTGGCATTAACTCTCTAACTTAAGGGAGTTTAATTAAGAACTTTGGTAAAAATTTCCATTTTCTGGTTCAGTGAGTTCACTGCTGCTCATTTAAACTCCACATGCTTTACTTGGCTTTTACATTTCATAACTCTTTGTGGCATGTATGATCCGGGCTGATTCACCTTGATATTGACATCACAGAGTTCAATGAGTTCTGTATGGTTTGTGTAACCACTTAAAAATAATATAGCTCTGAGAATTTTGAGTGATCTTTGTCCTCTGGTTTGTTTAATATTGTTGGTTTATGTTTTTCTTATTTGTTCAGAACTATTTGTACTTTGGATTATTAATCTATAACTAAATGTTGCCCTCTGTATTCATCCTGCTGACGATATTTGGAACCAAACCAAAGCTATTTTCCTTAAAACTGTGCAAAGCATTTATGTCAGTGTTTAATGTGAGTTTCTTCACTTATGATCTTTTTGGAATCATGTCAGAAGGGAGCAAAATTAGCAAGGAGCCGTGTTAGTGTCTATGCTAGTTCTGTCTTTTTTATGGAGAGAAGCCTTGGATACCCTGCCTAACCAAAAACTTAAAAGGAATGCTGTCTGTCTCCCTCAATAGCAATGCATCAAGCAGAGAATATGTATGTCACTGGAACAA
This sequence comes from Athene noctua, assembly GCF_965140245.1. Taxonomy (NCBI): domain Eukaryota; kingdom Metazoa; phylum Chordata; class Aves; order Strigiformes; family Strigidae; genus Athene; species Athene noctua. The sequence goes on from NC_134045.1 coordinate 10,796,983, forward strand.
TTACAGTTTGAAATGAACTATGGCCAGTCACTATGTGAAGTCATTGTGTAAATATCAACAAAAATTTGTAAGGAAATATCCTATATCACAAGGAAATGGTAAGGAAATTAACCCCAAGGCACTGTGTCATCTCCAGGCTGTCTCCATCTTTGCCACCTCCAAGATCCCAGAAAGGGCACTTCAATGTGATCACGCAGACTGAAGCACAGTGCCTTTCACTTGGTTATCTGTGGCACTGGCTATAGAGGGGAGAAGCTTTTCCTTCAATGAGAGCTTCCAAGCCTCACTCAGAGTCATTGCTGCAGCTGCAGTCTGAGTTGTGCATAATCAGGATCACAGTTTTGGCCCACTCAAGTTGTACAAAAGATTTCAAGCTTAGCAGTTCTTTGCAAGTTTGTACCATATTAACCTAAAAAGAAATTAATCAAGTGCAATGCTATAAGGAAGGTTTTGTTTGGGTTAAAACTTCAGATTTAGATGTTGTCTGCTGTTCTGAAAGGTTGATCAAATGAAAGCGAAAAAATCTTTTACTCATCACAGGTAGACTGAATATGAATTCCTTACCAGCCTCATGACATGAGAGCTGCATAGCTTCTCTGCTGCTAATGTCACTGTAACTTGTGCCATTGTTAAAAACAGCCTTAAAGAAGAGAGTTATAAGATGGATACTTGTGTAGAGATAGAGATCTATATGATAAAAAATACATTATTCTATTGAGCCTGTAACAGCTTGATGTTAGTCATATAACATTTTCCTTTACTTTTTCACTATAGTACTGTGTCAGATGGTATAAAACAGAGCACCTCAGCTTCCTAAAAAATTAATCCAGTTATGAACATCTGGAAGCACAGAATGCTGAAAAATAGTGGCTGTGTGCAGAGTTTTCAAACAAATCATTGGGAAGCAGGGGCAGGGAGAGAAAACTCTTGTAAGTCTGCTTCTTTTGGTTGCAAATGTTCCACATCACTGGTAAACCTTTTAACTCAGGCAAAATTTCAGCTGCCATCAAATGGTTTTTCTGAGTAGTCTGTCTTATTTAATCTTTAAAGGCACTCCACAGTTTTCAAGGGAAGAGAGGAACTTCTGCTACACTGCAGATATCCATCTCTCAGATCAAATATAAACAAATATTAATCAATGCTAGTGTAAATGTTGGAGGTTCTTTATTAGTGGAGATCCTTCATGCTCTTTTTCCTGACTGCCATCACTGTGAGTGTGCCAACCATGGACCAGATCTGTTTGGATAAATCTTTACGTACATGTATTTATCTTTAAGTGTGCAAGTAATAAATTTTAAAAACATGTTTCCATTCACATCCTATCATTTGAATGAAATTGAAGAAAATGTAATTGCTCACATTAAAGTTAATTAAGTTGGACACTTTCGTCATAGATTCTAAGTTATGAAGAAAATACTATGAAGTGTAAAGGGAGTACGATGAATGTATCAAAATCCTCATGATCATAACTGGCATCTTTAAAAGAGTGTATTCCTGCTAAATAGCGTGTATAGCACCACAGATGTACAAAAGAACAAGAAACAAAAATGCCAGAGTTTCTCTTCCTCTCATTCTTCATAATAAGTAGTCCTCCTTTCATACTTGCAGAGTGTATAAGTAAGGTTTAGTTCTGAAACCCATCGAAGACAGATCAGTTCAGCATTTTTTAAGAAGCCTGTATTTGATGTCTGGCAAAATGTATACTTATGCTAATACTCAGCAGTGTGTACACACTAGGTCAAATCCCTTAGTGTTACAAAACATGATATAAATGGTAATTTTAGTTCAGTAACAGAATAAAGAAATTACTCCCAAAACAGGGGGAGACTGTGTGAAAAGCGATAAAGTTTTAGTTAGTACTTTTTATTGTCAAATTTTCAATGTCATCAAACAGAGAATTAAACAGAATCTATCTCATGAATAATAGCTATTTTAGATCAACTTATGACAGGTTTATAAATTAATTACATCCGTAAATAAGTGTCAGATAAACCACAAAACTAAGATGGCTTTGTTATATTCTGATTATATATTCTATGCTGACCTGGACCAAGCAAATTTCTGCCTACTTACAATTCTAGTAACCCTTCTGTTCTGGTTTTAAAGCAAATGCAGCATAATTCCACTAGAAGAAATACACCAGATTTGAGATGCATAAATATAATTAAGAATACGACTTGCTATTGTAATAATGCAATAAACAGCATGAAGATGAATAAATATGCCTCAAAAATATTAAAAAATAACTTACATTTGCAAACAGAAACAAGTGCCATAAATTGCACTGAAAATAGGACTGCAGAAACCTTTTTAGTTAATTTCATTTCCCTGAAACAGTTAATTTCTAATTTTTTTATTAACAATGCAACAAGCAAATAAAAATGGAAGCTTGTACTGCTTCATAGACAAGGCCTTCATAACGTGTTTAGAGCCCTTTAGTTCTGCTGTTGTTTCTGTGTAAGAATCAATACCACAGGCAGCAATTATGTGTTGTTGTTTTTTGGCTAAAATTCCCACACATCTGGGATAAACAGATATTCTATTCGAACTTCCTCTGTTAACTCCACCAGTTTCCATGGAATGACTCTCTATATGCTTGTTAAGTAAATGATTGTTATAAGACTATGGAGACATGGTCGATCAAATTAACCCCTTTTGTCCAGCCTCCAAAATGGTTCCCTTCATTTCCCTAAATTCAGCTGCTTTGGGGAATTTTTTCAAGCTTGAAGGACTCTCTGGATTCATCACATTAGCAAACTGTAACCTGAGAAGAGGGTCTTTGGAGCAGCAGGACTTCTTTGGCCCCCAATTGTTTTGCTAATCAAGATTATTGCCACTATTGAGATGTGGAAAGATAGCCTAGCTGACAAAATTTGTCAGCTTCCCATGAAATAGTTCTGTCAGTTTAGTCAGGGTGCCGGCTAATATTAACATATAAATGAAGTCTCTCCCCCTCACCCCTTAATAGATGCAGAGAAAATATAAACACACACACAAAAAACCCCTCTGTGCTTAAATCAAACAAGCTTCTTTTCTCAGCTCTAGCCCATGTCCCTGGAAATCCTGTGAGTAGTGGAGCTAAAGGGAGGGGGGAGGGAAGTAGAATTTGCACAAAACTACTTTTAAGCCATAAAGCAGCAAAGCTCCACTCCCCTGCTGATAGCAACAGGAGATTGATTACGCCTGCAAAAGTACAAATGGTTGCCTGAATGCAAGTGGCAGACCTCCAAAGCAGTATGTTCTATGTGCTGGTTTTACATTTTATAGCAGAGGACTTGGATACAAAGTGGAAAAGTGGAACAGGGGGTATGAAAGAGTTATCTTTGCCCAGAGGTCAAACCTATGAGAACCGCCCCTGCTAGTTTTAGAGTCTGACCACCGAAAGATAGAAGGGGGAACCCGGCCGCTGCGCTGCCATCATCCCTACCAACACCCTGCAGACTGAATCACCCAGCACCTGGTTTTTTGCCTTTCACTCTGTTTTCTCATAATCAGAATACATATTGTATTTTCCAGCTGACCTACAAGGTGATACAATCTAATGCTCTTTCACCCACTTACACAAATTTTGCATTATTTTGTCAAAGGCAAATGCTTTGCATCATTCTGGCGGCAACTCTTTCAAATCCCAGCTGTACCAAATCATAAAAAAGTCATTCAAACTTGCACTCATTTTAATTGTAAATGGATCTACTGAAAGTTCTCTTAATCTTTTAGCCTGATTTAAATATAAATAAATTAATATCTCGTGATATTTGTAATCTGCAAGTCAGCAATATTGGCCTTTTGGTACTAAATTAGCTCTTGAATGGCAACTGTGCAGCAGCTTTGTGTATTTAGTGTACGCATCAGAGATGACTCTTCTAACAAGTTCAATAGGCTTTGCAAAGCATAGCTTTAAATAGAAGAAATCCTTCAATCATGATTTGTTCTTGCTTTATGAGAAACAATCAGATTATTTCTTTGTGCTGAACTCTGACAATACTCTAAAGCATGAATGAAAACTAGAATATATGTTCCCCCAGTGGATTACATCAGCCTTCTTGTTCATTAGGCTAACATGAAAAATAGATTTAATGTGTAAAATATCTGTCACTGAAGAGAATATTAAGAAAATTACTTGGAAGCAGTTTGTGGGAACTTCAGAGGTAATGAGTTAACAGCAAAGCACAGTATTTTGTTGAATAGTTCAAAGCAGATCATTCCTAAAGTGTTCTAGGGGAGTAGCTAAACTCCCTACTTCACACTTTCAGAAGCTGTCATACAGAGTTGATTTCAACTTCTCCAAAAATGTTGTGTAAAATAATGCATTAGTTGCCCAGAATGTGGAGCTAAAGAAGCATAATCCAAACAGTACCACTGTTACCTATCATTCCGAGTTTAATGGTACGTGCAATGTTCATGCTCATACCTTTAATCTGAACTTCACTTTTCCGTATTCTAAGAAATTTAACTAAGATGTGTTAGACTTACTTTCTCAACTCAGTAAAATTACTGGGAGCCACAACAGTAAGCATTGTAGTCAATAGGATAGAGTTAATCAGAATGTAAATATAATAATAACAACGTAATAGAAATAAATATTATAAATTATCTTATGGTTAAAGTCACAGTCTGTTTAAAAGTTCAGATCTCACAATCTTTGTGAATTTCCTGGTTTTCCCTTCTAGTTTAGTAAAGTTTCACTGCATTGAATCATTCACCCTCCTGTGCTCTGGCCCCTCTCCTACAGGGTATGAGATTGGGAAAGGCTGAGGGATACCTTACTTACTACCCAATATGCAGTGTGCTGATGTTTCTGTACAAATGAATGAGTAGTCTTTGCCCCAGGGAGTTTACAGTCTGGAATAACTTTTGGTTATCTGTTACAGTATCGGTTCATCAAAGCATATATACACCTAAGTTTGTGTTCATCCAGCTCTAGACATTCTCACAGTCTGACTTCTGTTATAAGCGCCAATCTAAAATTTAGGTACCTTTAAATAGCTAAAGGAGTAATATTGAAAGTAAGAGATCAGTCTTCTACTAAACAGCTATCTTTCAAGTCAATGTCATCCAGAACTCACATAAATTCTCCAGGAGTCAGCAAGATACACTTGACCGTGTCCATTAAAACCTCAATTTACTCTGCGTGACTTTTTCTCACATTTGTTTCTGGTCACACTCCCTCATTTGCATCTACAGGACTTGTCAGGTATGTAGTTCCACTAAGAAAAAAGAAGTCCTGCCCAAAGGGAAGAGCGTGGAACTTTCCTCCACTGCAGCAATCGCCCAGCTTGCAAACTTGCTTTGGGAGGGGAGCCGCGTGGTGCTTATAATGGAGTCCTTCATACCTCAGAGAGAACAGCTGCCTCACACTTCAGTGCACACAAACAAAACACCTGCTTAAACCCAGAAAAAACAGTAAGCAATGAGTCTGACTATATGTTGGCTGTTGTTTAGACATTCTCTTTTATCTTTTTTGAAATATTTTAACGTATTTTTCTGCATTTTGGACATTTTTAAATATTGTAGGTTTTTGTTTATAGAAACGTTTTTTCTTCTGTTTTTGTGGAACATGAAAAACCACTGCCAATATTTTGCTTTTCATCATTAGTAAAGAGAAACCTCTATAAGTTTGGTTTGGACAAGCATCCTTCAAGTTTGGCTACTCAGCTTTTACATCTACTTCAAACTATGCTGCATTGCTTGAATACAAGCAGCCCTTCATTCTTACCTATCCTTTCACAAAATATTAGACAGATATTGCCTAATTTGGTATTTTTCTCTTGTATGTTGTAGATACATGGGTGTATTTCTTGCACAGAGTAACTGTAGTTTCATCCCTGCTATTGAAGGGGTTTTTAGTGTAACTTCAAGGGTGTAGCAAGGATCTTTGTAAGGAAACTGGCATTTTGACGTTTTAATTTTTAAGCTATACTTTTCAGTATATCAGGCTTGGAGAAAGGAATGTCACTGAGGTAAGTAACTCCACTGAAAATTAGTATATAACACTGATTAAAAGATGATGAACTTATATCTGAAGATCACCAATAACACATTGTAACTCCTGACTTATGAGATCTGTTTCACACAGATTGATCCTTGTTTCTGATAGATTTCCATAATTTTCAACTGAAATGCCCATCAGTGCGGAGAAGCTGTCCATACTGGTCAGATTTTGTAGTTCATGTCAATTGCTGTTGTCACATGGTAGTGGTTATCATCTGGTCTTTGTGATATAAATTTATCATCTCCACCAGTTCGTAATGAGCCTGACTGACACCATAAAACCCTATACTGCCACCAACAATAATTGTCATTCTATTCCAAAGTCATGGAAGAGAGATTAGAGACTTAATGTTTAAATTTTAAATTAAATGTTCTCTCACCATTATGGGTGGTCTCCTTCCCAAACATTGGCAGGACGGTATAGTAGCACTACTTAATGTTATTGCCTAAAAAAAAAATTGCCTTCAGTGCTGTCAACCTGTATGTTCTAAGTTGAATATGTACATAGTGTATATGTTAACCAAAATAAATTTGAACTTCATTTTTTATTTTTAGTCTTGTCCTGAATTTTATTGGACTGACTAACTCTAAATAATAAGCATGACTATTTTATTTAACCAAGGGAAATGAGTGGGAACAAGTTCCAACTGACAATGGCTCTCTGCTGGAACCCAGAGAAGCAAATGCAAGCAATGCAGTAAGGAAGATCAAACTTGTTACACTGCTGATATTCTAAGAGTTTGAACTCGGACTCCCTGCTGGCCTCAATTTTACAATGATAATCATTTCCTAAAATGTCTTCATTTTGTAAATGAAGCTGTACCTCCCTCTGAAGCAGGGGTTTGCAAAGATTAAATCATTTACATTTCAAAGTGTTCATTTTTTGCCAGTGTGAGAAATACTCAAGCAGTAAAATGAGTGCTCCTTTTAATTTTTAAAGCTGGGGGGAGCATTCATAGTGAAAATAATCACAGCCTATTACAGCAGCCTTACTTGCCTATTCCCACTTCAAAAGGATGAGCCTATCTTTTCCCCGCCCAGCAGTGAATGACCACTTAAATGAGTGATGGCTTATTAATACTATGACTCAGCCACTTCTCGATAAGGAGAACAATAAGGGGTCAAAGCTTGAGCATCCCTTACAGGAATTAATGAGAACATGTTGCTGGTAATTTGGTCTTTTGGAGATTACATTTATATTAAAAGGTTCTTGTGTCAGGCCTAATGGTGTGACCAATGTTGCCACTATTTGAAATCCAGACACCACATTTTTGTCCTTTTCACCTGTATAATTTCACTGATGTTTTTAAGGTTGCCTTGGGGGTTGGACACCATTTAAAGAAAAAAGTTAGAGAAACTGATAAAACAAAACTTTAAGGAAGTTCTCAAAAAATAACCCTAAAAAATTACACATATTAAGGTCTCTTAAACACTTGGGCATAGTGTTGTTTTCAGAGTCAGGATATATTATTATAGAAACAATGAAATGCACGTATTTGGGATACATTAAATTAACATTTCTGCATAAGACCTGGAACTGATTCATTTTCAAAGAACACTTACTCCAAAGTTGTATGCTATTCCCTTTTGAAGAATGATTTAACCAGGCAAAGGTGTGCAAGTGTGTGGGCCTTTTCTTTGGCTCTTCATCCTTCTTTCCACTAAAGACTTAGCTCCTGGGATGCCTGGTTTTATTCTTAACTTTTATTTTTACATTTTATTATTGATGTTGAAATTGTTCTTCACACTTTGAAACAAGGGCATAAAATACAGTTGTGAGATCAAGGTTATTTAAAGGAATTAACATTACTTCTATTGTGTATGTGTTTTGCTGATTAAGAATACCAATTAAATCCAGACACCAGAGTGAAAAGAGTGGGCGTATTTTACTGGTGATAACCAAATAACGTTACAGTGTAATGCAGAAGACATGCAGTAAGAAAAGGCATCATTACTACATGAGAGAGAGAACAGTGATTAAGAAAGATCCCTCACCACTTGCATACGTCACCATCACCCAGCCCCGCAGTGGCTGGGCAGCCCCGGTCACAGCGAGGGTTTGCAGAGCCTGTCCCGGCACGTGGGAAATCCTACGCGGTGCCTCCACCCATGGGTGAGGCTGCCAAAGTCGCTGTGAGCGGGTCCAGCCTTATATACCAGAGATCGAGAAGCCAGGATAGCTGGCACCTTTGTTTTGAGCGGAAAATATCTGGTTTCATCCTCCTGTTGGATTCCACCCAAAGCCTGGCCAGGGCTCGGGGTGGGGGGGGAACCAAGGGAGTTTCTAACAAGGCCAAATACGTGGGTTCTCAGCCTTGAACAAGGCTCAACAAGGGAAGTTGGATACTTTCTCTCAGCATTTCGTCCTCACTACTGATTATATTCTAGGCCGCATCTTTCGCTAGTGAGCTTTACATACTTTGTTAATGATTACAGACTAAGTAAGCAGCTTTGGCTTGGGGCCTGTTGTTCAGGGTGCAGTATTTCAATGCTTTAGCACTTTTTACATCAGCACAAGTGGGTTGTTATAACTTATTACAATACCCACTAGCACAATGGTTATCAGTTATAAAATATACAGGATTCATCTAGAGGTCAACTCTGGCTGGGGCCGGCTGTCCAAGCCTTAGCACTTCAGTATGTTGTTAATTACAGCAGGCAAATTCAACCTACAGCTTTTTCCTGTAGTTATGAAAATATTATATAATATGAAAATATTATCTTTTCCTATCTGAAGCCAATGCAATGATCATCTAGATAGAATTACAAATATAAAAGCTTTCTTTGTGCTAACTAGTTAATTTTTTTCTTACATGAATGTGCGTTACATTTTTAAGGCATCTGAAAAGGTGTGATTTATAAACTATTTATAAACTGATCTATAAACTATATAACTATTTATAAACACCTCAGACATAATTCCAAGTGAACTTATAGATAGTTTAATTCAGCTGTTTTCTCATTGGCCAGTAGTGATAAAATTGCAGAAAAAATATCTAGATTACTATAAAAATAGGTAAATGATAAGCCTAAAAATTTTGTATTGGTCTTTATATATTATTTCTGATGTATCTAGAAGTCATATAATAATTTTCTTTCATTTCTCGTCTGTTAAGATGATATTGCTAAATTTGTTAGCGAACTATAAATCTTAAAAGTTAAATCATGAAAGTTCTAAAACCACTACATGCTCTAAGAAAAATAAGCAAGAATGTGGGGAGTTTAGTTGAGAAAGTTACAAAAATTACAGAAAGAATATTCCTATATGATACCAAGTCAGAGATAAGATTTTCTATTCAAGACAAGAAAAATTTAGATTTGCACTGGAAAATAGAACAGTTTCCAATGCAAGTACACAAAGAGCTGGATAATGCCTCAGTGAACCCTCCATGTTAGGCATTAGTTCAACATTTATGTAATTCTTGGGTAAACTGATAAAATGTCATTTTGAGCAATAGTGTGATGAAATTAGGAATTCAGAAGGTGGAGGGAAGTTAAGTCCGTATGGTAGTATCATGATGGCAAGTGGCACTGAATTGTTTTACTCCTTCCCTTGTCTGTAAAGATATATAAAAGTGTACTAGAAAATGCATACTGCAAATGACCTCTTCTATAGCTTGTTTCTTCATTTGTCATTAAAACATAGTTTCTGGGTAGCTGAGATTGTTTCTCATCCTCTGTTCACCAGACTGATGAGATCTCTTGATTTTATGATCAATCTTTCCTGACATCTGTGGGATATTCAAACTATACTAGTTTTTGTCCTCTATTTAGTGAGTTGACCATTGATTACTTTGTGCCTTATGATGAAATAGGCTTGTACATATTGCTCTTACCAGAGGCAATGAAATCTTGTACCATTCTGAAACATAAAATATGACTACTCCATAATCGGGAGGATATTTCATGACTTAGAGTCTTAAACAGCCTCTCTTCACTATGCAATAGCTTTTAAAAGGACGGTGGTCCAATGCAATGAGGAAAAGAGGTAAAAAGAGGGGATGACTGGGAGGCTCAGTTTAGCTGGTGCCAAGGAGAAGGGCTGGCAGCCCCCAGCGCTGGGAAGCTGGAGCTGCCTGGAACTGCTGCCAGCCAGAGCCTCCCTAGGGGGTGGCTGTCTTGATGCGCAGAACTCTTGTTTTGTGACTAGTGACTTACTTATTGTTGCTGTGAAAAGTGGCAACAAGCCAAGTAAAAGCCCTTTTTGTCCTTTACTCTCAACAGGGGACCTGGTAGTGGTTTGTCATGTGCCTGGGCATAATCCAGGCAAAGTCCCCATATGCAATTAAAATAGATTTTGCTACTGTATGTGTTTCTTAGGAAGTGGTACTCCAAGTTACTGGTACTGTTCATTCTTTTATTTAATGTTTTAATCTGATTTCAATGCATAGTTTTCTTGGGGATTGTTTTTGTCTTTTAATCAATACTCATTTCTCAATATCAGCACTCCTTTAAATATTTCTGGTAGTGTATACATTACATGAGATATAATTTATAAATAGTAATGAGTAGCTATCTCTCCTTAATATAAATTCCAGTATATTTCATGATCAGAAATCACCAACGGATAGGCTTACCATTTGATAAAAGTATTAACAACACAGACTTAAATCTCACAGATGAATTATGTCCCTTTTAAACTGTCATCACAAGAGTCTATCATCAATATTTTTATGCCATTGTAGACTTAGTTAAGGTTTTATTTGTAATTTCTTAAAATTATTATTATTATTCAATTTTAAGGTACTTGAGTGTAATAGACCTAATGGTACTAGAGAATCAGTCTTAGTTGTTTACCTGTAGCTATTGTAAGGGTTTGTGCTATTTTCCACGGTTTGGATATTGTTTAAGAAGGCTGTAGTGGAATACATTGTCCTGAAGATCACTGATCTTAGATGATCATAACAGATATATGGCAGGCAGAGTCTCACAATTATTCATGCTGAGTAGTAGTTCTCCAGTAGAGTATTTCTATTAAATTCAGTAGAACATTCCAGGAAGTAAGGGGCCATGAAGTACACTTCAATGGATAATTTGCTTTAGCTACCTTTTCTTATGACAAATCTCTGTTCTGTAAAGTAATACTAAGAACCATTTGAGAAAAATGTCTTTCATCAGAAAATATAATCTCATTAAAAACATATATGTTCGTACAATCCTCTTAGTTTCCTTAAAAATAAACCAGTTCTTAAAAAAAAGGTAATTGTATCCCGATTACAGTGATTGGTCTAAGTAAGAGAGCTGCCTCTGCACTAAAGTACAAGATGCTAGAATTATCCCCTCCTATATGAAAGCACATTTTGATTCTCTGTTCCAGTAAATATTTCCACAGTATTGTAGAAATATTCCTACAATTATTTTACATTATCACTACATAACTGTAGAAATTACAAATTTAAAACTTAATAGAAATAGAAAGAATTGATACAGAAGGTATCTAGGAGGTGGCTAGTCTATTCAACTGGGATCTGCAAGCAGGGAGATTTCTACTTTTTCATTAAAACCTTAAGTTTTTCCCTTTTCTTCTTGTGCAGGTATAAGGGCAGAACTGGTTAGATGTGAGACTCAGGGGATAAGAAGTAGGTGGCACTCAATTCTGCTTTTTAAAGAGTATCCTAATTGTAAGTATCTTCAGTTATTGTTTATTTCTTTTAATTTTAATAGACCAAGTAGCCTTATCTTGCTATGTAATACCATTTTTGTGCACCTATAAGCCAAGAGACATTGCTTTTTCTTAGAGACTTAGAACACTCTAGATCTAATCCAGATTGCTTTACAGAACACTTTCATTAATAGAAATTGTACTAGTCATACTTAAAGTCAAACTTGTACATGTTTTCATTATTGTAGTTCTCAAAATGCTTCATGTTTATTCAGGCTTGATTCTTTCCTAATGATATTGGAAGTAGCATGGTTTCCAAAAATATGTTTTAGCATTTCATTTCTGAGTAACTGTGAAACACTGAAATATGTTCTGTTGAGTTGATTTAGGTTTTGTATCTCATAGGTCCTGATCCCTCAACTGAAATATTTAATAGACAAACGTTTGGGAGTGGTGGTTTTTTAAACAAAGCATTAATGAAATATATATAGTCTAGAATGAAGTGTACTATTGCCAGATTCAGTAGGAATCCCAGTGTGACCTGGGGTGCTTTAAAAAAAAAAAAAAAGCAATGTAAAGGACTCTGAGCGCAAGACCAAGCTTAAAGTGGATTAATGTAAGCCCACCCCTTTGGTGTAACATTTTTTTCATAACTGCTTTATTTCCCTTGATGCAAAGAGAAGTGCAACATACTCACAGTTGCCATCTGATAGTGAACAATCTTTTGGAACACAAAGCCAGTTTGATTGTGGAACACTTAGTCCAGGTGGAATTTCTCCAGCTTGCTGGAGTTAAATAGTTGCCAGGATTGTGTCCTGTATATAAATAGAGGAAAGAGATAGTCCTGCTGGAGACTTGACTCTCAAAAAGTTTTTTTTTTTTAAACAAATGGTATTTCTGAGAAATTGAGCAAAATGTTTCAAGATAAAAGAATGTTAAATATAGCTAGAAATAAGAGAGCCATATGTTCAAAGCATATCATCTTTGAAACCATGCATTTAACCCTGAGACTCAACAAGATTTCACATTTTAAATAAGAATTTTAACTTCCTGAAAAGATAAAGTTCATTCATCTTGAGGGTAGCCTAGAAAGAAAAGAAGGAAAATATAGTCTATGGAGAAGCCTTTCACTGAGATAAACATCTTTGACTTTAGGACAAAAAGAATATAACATGTAAAAATAAGATGGGTCATATCCCTTCCTAAAGAACTCTGTTGTTACATTTGTACATCAAAGTAGGAGTAAGGTTATTCTCTGAATGGGTTTTTTGGCTAACAAGTACATTATCTTCCAAAACCATTGCCAGAAACATAAAACCTTAGTTCAATGGGAAAGAAATGCACCATTTTAGCACTCCTATTTGAAACTTTATACAGAGCGCAGGCTATTCTAAGTTCAATGCAAATGTTATGTAAATATACCCACTAGAAACTTGGTCCACTACAAGGAGTTTATCTGGTTGCTTCTAAATGATACTGATAAATGTCAACATTTGTGTGTAACACAGTATACAGGTGTTCATGCAACCATCATCTATGTTCAATTGAATTGATTGTATTTCTTACACAAACTGAGCTTTCATCCTGGAATAAGTTTTGCAGTAACATAAGGGCAGATCAGGAAATGTGTAAAATGGATCAGTGCCCAAAAGACTAAGTTATACATCTATTCTTGGAAAAACATGAGGACATATTGTCTTAAAAAGAAAGGCATAAATTACAGAAGAACACAAGTTCATTTGAACTTGCATATTCAGCTACACTGTCTATACAAATCCTCATTAGGTTACAGTTAAATTTCACTTAGTTATCTGAGCATATGAGCATGGGGTTTTTTTATTTTACTATGAAGTCAGCTTTGATTTTTTTTTATAATATCCTATTTTTATATTAATATATAGGTATATTACCCCAAAAGAAAAAAATGCAAAGGTGAAATAAAGTGAAATGGTTTTTATTTTACTTCAAATACATTGAAATTAAGCTTTTGAAAGTATAAAATACTATACAACCTTGATAATTTTTTTTA